>NC_068368.1:38031154-38331154 GCF_020536995.1 Dreissena polymorpha | reverse complement strand
TTCTCAATATTTTACAATTGTGCATATATTATTTTATTATTTTTATTATAGTGTTCCTATTAATTAAATTTGTATATTTTAACATACTTTTAATGTATAGCGTGTTAATAATTGTACAGTTATTTTTCATTTTATCTAGAAGAGTTCATTTAGAGTAAGAGGGTGTTTTTATTTAGCAAAATGTAGACCCAGTATCTAAACTACTTCTCACATCGAGCATATTGGTTGGAATATGATTACACGCCATTCACGAATATCAAGTAATCGGAATCAAACACGACTTGTGACTAATCAAATGTCCGGGCTGTCAACGTATTCCCTCGACATTTTGCTCAGAATAAGAGGCAATTTAGTTGCATGTGTTTTTCTATCAAATATTCTTGAAATAGAATGGTGGAGAAAAGAAAGCCATAAATACGGATATATATATATAAACACTTCGATCGTTAAAAAATAATTTACTATTACCACAATATATAATTTAATTCATAGATATATACATATTATAACAGCAATCTTCTATTGTTATAGTCGTACAGCTTTGTATTATAAGTGTATTACTTAAGGTAATTATAAACGTTTTATAACAATATTAAAGTGATATTATTGTAAGTTTTCACTGTTGAATTGAGCTGAAAAAAATTAACAGGTCAAAAGAGTTAGTTAAAATGTGGTTACAAACCAATTATCTGCAACTAATCTTGCTACCAGTTGTTTATAGAAATATATTTTATATTCGATATTCTTACGTGACTCACCCAGTCATCTAAGCCGAAATGATCCTTAAAACAAAATTGTGTCGTATGAACGAATCTGCACTAAAACTAAATTTAGGTTCACATCGTACATGTTTGATCAGTTGTCAAACGAAAGTAAGGTTGATATTCAAATGCATTATTTTTCTCTTTCCGTGATATTGTTTTAGAATGTTGATGCTGCATTAACAAATATAAGTTTATATGAAGTGAAAACACCAAAAATAAACAACGGTTGCGATAGACACCTATAAACTGCTAGATACCCATAATATCACATTAACAATAAATATGAAGTCACCCAATACATTACGGGACTCCAAACCATTTTTTGCAAAAAGTATTTTGTGTCATGATATTCAAAAGGTTTACTTACTAAATTAAATTGAATAGGTTCAGAATCTTGATCAATTATTATGAATTAAAAATGGTTTTATTTAAGTTTCACACGCGCAAACACTATACGCATGGTCAACGAACTGACAAAATAACAATGCATTGTTAATACTCGACTTTCGAGTTCAATATAGAACAAAAACATCTTTTGGATCATTTCTTCTAAACCTACTGATAAAATATGACATTTCTGCAGTGAAATAACAACAGTGAAAACAAACAAATTTGCATTTTCACAGGTGAAAATAACACATTTTCGAAACTACTTTTTTCTTTTTTTCGATTATCATATCAAGATTTACTTTTTTTATATATTTTTTATGATCAAGAGTGAATTAAAAACGATATTCTTTCGAATCCAACAATCTTGTTTTATGTTATGCTTTTTACCATTTATTTAAATTGAAAAGAGTTTTACCGGAGAATTAGTATAATGACGTCATTTTGTGTATTGAAATGTATTGAGGCACGCCAGGGGAGAAAAGGTAACTTTTCAGTGAAAGGGAAACAGCTGTTAATTATTGTCTTGAAAAGAGGGCATAAAAGAAACATAAATTGTTTTCATATCAGTGTAAAATCGTTTGTTATATCTTACACTGACATGAACAAATATCCTCTATTTGCCTATTTGGCTAATATATTGACATTTATGAACATTTATGAAAGCAAAATAATAATTGCAGGCATAGAACTATTAGGTTTAAAAATAAATTTAGTGCATTAAATGGTGCGATACATTTAACTCTACAGAAAAATTATCATAAATATAGCTAAAAAAGAAACACATTGAAAAAAAGACGTATTTATAAAATATTCGTATAAAAATAAATGCAAAAGTATTCTTATCGAATTATATCTTACGCTGCTCTTTCATGAACAAAAATTGCTATTGCAATTAGAACGTTGCTTCCATCTTATTACTAGTATTTCTTATTTCTTAGACTAAACAAACGTATTCGAAATGTACAAAGTCGATAATAAATCAATTTTAAAGATATAAGTTTTTGATTCTTGATTTATTTTGCATACTCATATTTTAAACAGTTGCGATGTTAAGTTGTCTTGTCCAAAAAAACAAATCATTGATTATCCTGATCATGGTCTCTTATCAATGAGAACGAGATTGAAAACTTTAGTCTGCCTTACTTGATCATCCGTTAAATTGTATATATTAAAGGGGCCTTTTCACAGATTTTGGCATTTTTTAACTTATTCATTAAATTCTTTATATTGATAATTGTAAACATTGGATCGTAAAAGCTCCAGTAAAAAATCAAGAATAAAATTAAAAAAAGGAAAAGAACATTGCCCGGAGCAGGTTTCGAACCAGTGACCCCTGGAGTCCTGCCAGAGTCCTGAAGTAAAAACGCTTTAGCCTACTGAGCTATTCCGCCGAGTACACATACTTGACGTATTTTATACCTTATATAAGCAATCTTCGTAGTTTCACAAAATTTAACGACAAAAACAGAACTCTCCAAATTATTCAATCGTTTCGCGTTGCAACGCTTTATAATTTTTAGGTTTTAAAATCGTCAAAAGATGCATATAATGGCTATATTAGACCATGGTAAATGTTCAGTATTACTGTTTCCTCACAAATATCATAACTAAAACGAAAATTTGCGAATCTGAAACAACTTTTTTAAATTTTGTCAATTTACCAAAGCGTGAAAAGATCCCTTTAAATTAACAGATGGGTTAATACATATTTTTTACCAATGGACAATCGGCGGTCAATACTAAACATTTAGTAAGAGTTTAAGCACCTGCATTGTATTGTAAGATTGTTCTATATTTCTCCTCTCGTCATTTGTCTTAATACATATTCATCATTGTCTTTTGGGGTGCAAATCTTATTATTTTAAATACATTTCTATAGAAATAAGCGTGGCAAATTATCGCCTTTGTGTGGAACCTCTTGGCTCAATAGAATCAAGATGTTATTTACTCCTATAGGCAATGGCACCATCACAATTCATACTGGTCTTGCTAATTTTTCTCAGCAGCTTTAATTTGTCCTGTCTGAAACCTTTCCTTGGTGAAACAACTGTAAAGAGTCATTCGTGCTACGGTTTTGCGGTATATTCAAATTACTATGAAGAGAAGTTTTTATGGGAGATTACACGATTTTTATATGTGTTAAATTGTAATATATTGATAAAAATATGTTACAATAACACAAAATAATCAAGAAATATACATTGAAGACGAATGTCATAAAATGCAGCACAGACAAATGAGCGAAATAACCAAAGCATTCGTCTTTTTATTAGGATCGGAGTTAGTGTTCGCGTGTGGTTTGAATATATATCATAGCAGGAAATTCAAATGATCCGTAAAACTAAATTTAGATTCACATCGTACATGCATGATAAACATGCTTGCGAATTCGACAGTACATATATTTTCGATTTCAGAATTAAATATCTGGCTTATTTCGCATTTTTCTACACATGTTTTTCTTAACTTTTATTTAAGTTTATATTGACATATATGTATAAAAGCTTTTTTACACATTTTATATAAATTCACGAATTTTTAACAAAATCGTATAATCTCCCTTTAAATAACATGTATACATTTGATTTCGCCAACATTTCATGACGATGGAAACTTTTAAGTCCTTTATACAATTCTGCGATAGAAAACGGTATCAATAAAATAAGTCGTATCCTTTAACTTTATCCAGTGGTATGTGTTATTGTTTTAATTGTGCCTATTATTGAGACCGCTTCACTCGAGTATGTGCAAAATGGTGTGACTCATACGGAAAACTATGTATAAGGCAAACATGTTTTACACATGGAATATATACTTTATTTCTTATGATTGTATATTTATCGTTTTTAAGAGGAATCTATATAACTATTGTACATAATTGATAATAATAAGATGATGAACATACTGTTATGTAAAGTTACTTTTAATAGAAAACATGCCGCTGCATAGATCACCAAAGGCAATTTATGATTTTCAGCCCCTACTGTACGAGCTGTTTATCACAGAACAACGTGTGTTTATGTATCCGAGTTGAACTGGCTATCGATCCTTATTGTGTTCTTGTAATATATCTTGTAGATTTTAAAAAGCGTTAATGCATTGCATAGACCGTTTAAAGGCATTGGACCCAGATTTATTCATTATGTTTGTTTGTTGAGTACGTGTGTGTCTTGCCACATTGAAAATGCTTTGTGTCTAACTGTTCGGTGATCTGATACTTGCTATAAATAAAGGGCCACATGCTACCAAAAGGTGTCCCTACTTCTTTTGCAGCTGAAATATACCTTTAGGTGTATTTACATATTCAATGTGATTGACAAAAGCAGCAATACAATAGTTGTAAACTAAACACAATCCCCTCATAAATAGAAGCAAGACATTTCTATGTAAATCCTGAACTTATGTTCAATAAACGTTCATCATAAGATAGCAGCTGTTTGTAAACGAGCCTAATTGATTAATTGAAAGAAATGTTTCGACAATTCCCATTGGTTTGCGAGTCTTCACTAACTCATGATTGTTTAATGAAACGGTCTTATTCTCCCAATGTTATACGCAGCTACAAGCCGGAACGTGTTACCATTACAGGTTCAATCAGCGCGCTTAGTAGTGAACTCATTACTGCATTAGAGCTAATGGTGTGTGTCACAAACGCATTATAAATTGTAAAATCTTTGACGTTTATCACATGAAAGGCAAAGTCAACATCAAAACAATGCAACTAAGACAAAAACAGTGGGTAGACATTTTGAAATGGCCAATCGACTTCAGGCTGTTTACTGGAAACTAACGCTTGGTCCAACATATTATTTTATAAACTTAACGAAACAATTAAGGATAACACTTTATGTCAATATACACTAAAATACTTAAAGCAGTACAAAATGAAATAGTGACGATAACTTATGTAACGTAACATCTTGTTGTGTATACGAAAAGACATTAAAGACAGTTATATATTTTAACCAGTTAACAGCGAATGGAAATGTTCAGAGCAACAACATTTCGTGAAGAAATAATCAATTTTTCAAAAATGAAATTAAATTTTGTTCATGCTTAACTTATTTCAGCATTGAAAACAATATTTCAAGGACATCTTTACGTTTAAAATGCTAGCAGTTTGAAAAACTTCCACCTACATATTGTATGATACAAATGTATTAAACCTGACATGTGAGGTTCTTTCTAAGCTACTAAATAGTGTAACATTACATCCAGGAAATATCACTGCACGACTCCATCTTTAACAAAGTTTGAGAGACCATCTTAGACATTATGTCTTATAAACTCTGACAGCCATCGGATATTTTACTGTTTAGCGTTCAGTCCTCAGCGGGGATTTCGTATGATCTTTTATCCGACCAGGATGTTGATGCATGACCTTTGTTGTTTGTTTGTTTAATTAACTCAACTTAGTGAATATTAGTTTTATTGAGTTTCTTTAACATTACGAGAGTGCTGCACTGACAATCCTTTTGCTGTTTTTTAGTGTGAGGCATTACTTGTTTGGGGCGTTTGGTGATATTCTTGAAAATGAAATGTTGAAATGTAAGAAATGAAAAGATTATGTACTTTTACATTTCGTTGCTTTTTTTTGACCACATGTGATTTTTGCATTAATATAAACTTATGTTGGTATGGAGCATTAATTCAGTGATCTATCAAGATACAGAGATTAGCGTTATCGAGTTTTTTACGGAAATTCGCCCGGCGAAGAGATAACAGTCACGCGAGAAAGTGATTACCTTATCTAAACATGTCGAGACATGTGGTGTCACAGGCATATCAGTAAACGCTCTTAATCCACAATGGGAACATGATCTCCTTGAAGAGAATGTGGTTGCGCCTCTATCGCAAATTTTTATTTAAAAAGTAGTCTGTCTTGACTATATAATTTGTATAATTTGTCAGTCTAAAGTGAAGGCACAATTAATTTATTTGTTTTTTTATTTTATAGTAAAATCCACAATATATACTTTATTTGGAAAATTAAAAAAAAGAAAAATATCAGTTTAGGAAATATAGAGAACATCGCAGGAACAGTTTAACATCATCAATTTGATTTCAGCCGTTAGTTTTTTATATTAGTTTCAAAATGATACTTGATTAAGAAACTTACATAAAATTACAGTTTAATTTCAACGTTTCTCCATGGAATATCTTCTGGACTACTTCAGCAAAAGTCGCTAACTTCATTTTCGGCTATAGCTTTTCAAACATGAAATGTTAACTTAAAAATAGTTAAACCGATGGAAAAGGTGGATATGTAATTTTCGAAGACACAATGTGCATCGGTCTGAAATGTATCATAAATTCGTTAATGAATATCTTTGAGACTATTCACCTTAAAAGCAAACAGTTTTAGTAACCGTTTTTATATCACCTTTAAACTGATACGTAAATTAGAAGATTTTATAAAGAAACAATACACGTTTAGGCAAAAGTTAATATGTTCTTTTCAATTAGAAAATCTTTATAGGCTTGAAATGTTACAAAGAGTTGCTTAAAAATATCTCTGAGACTAGTCACGTTTCAATCAAAAAGTTTTCGTAAAGAAACATGTTGATAGTACCTTCAAAGTGATACGTAAATCGGAAGTATCTATAAAGAAACAATACGGTTTGAGGCGAAAGAAGTCGGATATGTACGTCTCAATAAGAAATCCCCATCGGTCTAAAATGTTACAAAGATCCGCTTATGAATTTCCCCGAAACTATTCACGTTAAAATCAAACAGTTTTCGTAGCCGTGTACATTTTAATATTACTTGTAAAATGATAAATAAATCAGAAGTTTGTATAACAAAACAATACAGTTTTTGGCAAAGGCGGATAAGTACGTTTTAATACGAAAATCTTAATCGGTCTAAACAAAGGTTCGCGTTTGAATATCTGCAAGACTATTCACGTAAAAGTCAAAACACATTCGTATATGTGTACATGTTGATGTAACCTTTAAAAGAATACGTCAATCTGAAGTATTTATAAAGAAACAATTAACTTTTAGGCAAAGGCGGATGTGAACTTTCCGATTAGAAAATCTGCATCGGCCTGAACTGTTACAAAGATTCGCATATGAATATCTCCAGAACAATTCTCGTTAAAATCAAAACGTTTTCGTAGACTTGTACATGTTTATATTACCTTTAAATTGATACGTATATCAGAGTATTTATAGAAAAACAATACAGTTTTAGGCAAAGGCAAATATATTCTTGTAAATAGTCTAACTCGGCCTGAAATCCCTAAGAAATTGTATTTTATACCTGCGAAAATATTTAAGTGAAAAACACAAAGTTATATACTTAAGTTTTCGATATCACGATATTCTTATACCTAATGAATTATTAAAAGAAATAAGTTTAAGAGAAAGGCCGATTTTCACTTCTTAAAAATATAGCTCGGACATAAATACTATTTCTTGTCTGAAGTTTGAACATGGAAACTTCAAACAATAAGGTATTTATCTAGCACGTATCATCGAATTAGCCAGTTTGACCAGTGCGTTCATCATTGCATTAATTTATCTTAATTTCCTACTTTAAACGCATGCAGTTAGCATATAGAAAATAAATTATTAAAAACAAAACATACAAGTAGACAGTAATCATTAACTGCACTTCTTAGTCTCTATTAACTTTCTAAATAACTCAAAGTCGTTTGACTGGAAGCAATTGTCCACTCATCACATAGCTTTGACTAATCAATATCTTAGAAATGCTTAGGATAAACGTCTTTCCTTGGTAAGTTACTTTAAAAAAGACAGAGCGTTTCAAAACAGATTGTTCTAAACAATGGATATGCATCTGTTAAACATTACAATTATTGTGCAAACTCACTCAATCATGTTTTATTTAAAGAGGCAACATATATTGATGGTTACGCTTGCCCTCCCTTTTCTTGCATCCAATAACAAATTGTTAGTTCGAATATCAGAGCCATCGGGAATGACATCCATCAACCACTTTTACAATAAGTGTCTGTAAGATTGGTTACATTCTGCGTAATTGTATTTTTTTAGAAAAGATCTAATCATGTGATCTACATGTCAATATTTTGAACTCATTTTAAAACCCCAGTATACAGAGTGGCTATACAAAATTGTGTTTCTTCTTATCTTGCGTATCGAACAAGTATAGTATTTATTCACTCTCATAATCATGACTCATCTATAGTCCATTTAAAATTAATAAAACAACAATTGAAACGCCGTTCAGCACACACCCATTATATCACGTATAAACAGAAAATAATGAAAAACTAGCTTCGTATGTAAGGAATAAAGTCTTAGTAGTCAAGGCTATATAAAAGATTTTTCTATGTTTTTGTATATATATATATATGTAATATATATATATATATATATATATATATATTTTTTTTTTTTTTATTATCTCGGATGGAAACTATCGATAATATATCTGAATTGTCTATAATTGTGACTTTTGATTGTATTTATATATTATGTGCACAAATAAAATTATCATTATTATTATTATTATTATTATTTTATTATTATTATTATTATTATTAATATTATTATAGATAAAAAATACTTTTAGATTTATTCAAGAAGGAATTTGTAAGTGGTTGACATTAAATATATTACAAAAACTATGCATTTAAATGTTAAACTATTTTTGACAATGTGTGTAACGCAATAAATATACATTAAATGTAGCTATTTAAAGTCATGTCTACGACATATGCTGAAATTGATAACGCAATGAAAATTGCAGAAAAAACATCAACCATGCAAACAAGTATCTATAATATAATTGCAATTAAAAAAAATTGTTATCAATGCTGAAAATAAATAAAAATGTAATCTAAGATCATGTATTAATATTTCAAAATGACATGTCAGTTTACATATGTTTGTAATCTTATGTCCATTTCTTTACGATTAAAACAACTTCTTTAGAAACGTAAAATATATAGCCACAATAAATATTACGATATGGTGTAAAGTAATTGATTATTTTAATCTTACTTTGTGAGGTGTCGTTCTGGTATGTCTTATAAGTCTCATTCAAAAATAAATGTAAAATAACGCTTATAACAATCGCGCATATTTTATATTTTGTAAACTATTATCAAATTTAGCAATTAGTAGTTAGTTGATAAAGTTGTCGTTAACATTGTTTCAGATATAGAGAATATTAGGTTATTAACATATATATATATATATATATATATATATATATATATATATATATATATATATATATATATATATATATATATAAAATAACATATCTTTTTGTAAGGCAAGGCTTAGAATAATATAACGGCGAGGCTTGCCGAGCCGTTATTTTATTTGTGCCGAGCCTGATGTATTACAAAAATAGCAGGCAGTGATCTGCTTTTCTGTTTATCATACCTCTACGTCCCCGATGTTAAAAAATAATGAAAAAAATGCTTAAAAGCTGCAGGTTTAGCGGGAAAGAATATGACTTTTGTCGTTTGACGTGCTAATAATGACGTCATGAGCACGCGCGCTTAATATTAAAAATGTTTTTTTGCTGTTTATGTTGCATTTTGTGTTTAAAATATATTACATCTTGGTATCAAATTGTTTGTTTTGTTGAACCTGATTCGATTGTACTAAACAATGATTACTTTATAGTTTATTCCAAGTAATATGACCATCCTACACACATGACTGATAAAATAACTTCCTGTTCACCATGATATAAAAAAAATCAGGCAACATTATATCAGGCAGATATCAATGCGGCGGTATGATAAATTGCTATATGACGGTCATGCACTGTCAAAAAGTCACAATAATGCATGTCTTCTGTTCATATTCTATTATGTTACATTTGTGACAATAAACATCATAAGTACAAGCCAAACGTGTGGTCTTAATTATGGCAGGTCTTAATTTAGCCATTATGGTTTACATGTTTTAAAATGCGCAAATTCGTGGCCGTTTAAATTGCCGTATTAATTTTGTATTCAACACTACGGGTTATTTGTTTACGTACAAATCTGGACTTGTTATCCAACGAATTCCCGATAACTCTTAATTCGTTACATTGACTTTGGTGAGTAAAGGTGTTTTCTTAATTTATGACCGTTATTTTTCACACAGAAGACATACTGACATATAAAACCACAGAAAAATATATGGTAAATTAAAACCATGCACTCATATTAAAAAAAAAAAATAAATTGCAAAATGGCAATCTAAAGTTGTTTCCTAATAACGGACTTAATACACCATCATAAACCTTTATTATGAAACAGCAATACACGTGTGCAGTAATAAAACAAATCGAAAACAACCAAAGTAATATTAAGCATCTCTGACTAAAGCAGTTGTTATATTTATCAAGTAAATAAAATTTGCTAAATTTAGAAACTGTTACAATCGATGTTAAACTTAAAGAAACGTATAATATGTTATGAATCAGTAAAATATTTGTTAACCATTGTTCTACCATAACTTAATTTTCATAATTATTATGATCAATGTCATCACACTTGTGTATTTTTGCATTTGGCTAAGAAGCAATTGTAATGCTTAAAGCTAATAATTGTTGTTGTTGTTGCTGTTGTTATCCAACAAGTATACGTAAACTAAACTTATTTGGCACGTTTCTCGCTGCCTATCACCTTAAACCGAACCACGTATTGTTTTTGCTCCAATATCACATTCTAGATTGCGACCACCCATCAAACAGATTTCTCACATAAGCAAGTGTCTCTATAGAGTCGATTTCCCACGGCGTAAATTTATTGTTTAGGAGTTATTTAACCACTTGAAATAAAATTGGACATTGCAGGAGACGTTTTAAAATCAGACTGTTACATATAGTAAGATAAGATCATTCATGAAAGACTTGCGTAACTCACACCAAAAAGTTGTGTTATTATTAATTTTGTTGTTTTGTTTATTTGAATCATTTACCCTATTCTACTTACTGTATCAACGTATTGTGAAATAAGACATTTTATACAGGTGTCATGTTATTTTGTCAGCTTAATAGATATCTTAATAAATAAGATTAATTGTATTTAGCCCTTGTACAAATGTGGCCAATTAAGTGATTTAAATAGGCTATACACAAATCTATATGTCTAATATTCACAAATAGAAAGCCTTATATACTGCGTACGAATTGAGGAATCATACAATTTAGACAGAAATAAATATGTAAATTAAAAAATTGACACAATTCACACGTACGAAATAAAACTTTAAGCTTTATTACGTTGGTAGTTTCGCTTGTTAAATGCGTAAATATAAAACTTATATAACTTATTTTTTTTTAAATCGTCAATAATGGGATATTTTTCGCAAAATAACAATGTTCCAAGGAGAAACCAAGTAGGCGTGTAATTTCTTGATGTGATTGTTGGTGGTGGTGGCTTTTAAATCTGTGTATGTATTTGTGCGCGCATGTATCCTTCGTTAATACTAGAAAACAGCAAATAATTAAATATCCCGGGCGTAGACAGTGTACGCATTTTCCCCATTTAACATATCATGAATAAGTCTATTATTATATTTACATCTTGCTTGGAATTCTTTGTATCCTTGACAGATATGTTTTATAAAATGGGAAATGTATGCAGATATACTTGACTCAAAATAGTCGTAATGTATTAAATACTGCAGAAAACATGAATATATTAAGCTTTATAGTCATCTAGTGCGAATGACTTTCTTAATATGTCAAAATGTATTGACGTATCTCTGTGGTTTTGGAGCAAAAATGGGATGAGAAATCTTATTAACCGAGTATACATAGTAAGAAATGTATACAATAATATACCGGAAGTTTCCGATATGCTTACCTTAATCAAAAAATGGCAAAACTATGTACATGGATTAATAAAAAAAGTATAGTTTACTTTCCATCTTAGAATTTAACCACTAAAGTAAAAACACAGTTCAGTTAAAAAAATAAATTATAGTATTAAAATTAAAATATTGAATTCAAAGTTGTTGTCACACGTATCAAAACTATGATGCATTTGCATGTATTTATATTAAATAGATTTTCAAATTCGATTTATAAATCTAAAGCGAGTTAGGGGACAATATAGAACATCTTTTGATATATTTCAAAGTTTATTTTTAAGTTTAACAAGAACAATGTAAGTATAGCTGCCTGACAACATTTACATATATTGCAACGATGCTGGTCATTAACTCGTAGGTGTTCCTTTAAAACAGTTACTTCATAACAGCTTCTTGTTAAACATTGACTTGACTAAGTAAAAATAAAAAATAAAAGAACTTGTCAAATTGTCTATTTGTGTAAGACCTTTCATGAATAATTCCTAACAAAATGTTGTACGGTTTCTTTCTTGGAAAGATAATCAATAATGAATAAACAAAGATGCGAGGTGTCTAGTAAACTATCTAATAATTCAATCATGTTTCTCATGTCTTCAGGTTTATTCCTAATGGTTTTAATGGGTAATGCATCAATACATTTTCGAGTTTTTGTAGATAAATTCAGAAAGAAATATTTTAACTAAAAATATCTACCATTACAATATATTTGAAAAGTTAATATGCACATTTGACTACGTATTCGTTTTATAACCTTCAGTATGAATAAACCTAAATCCGAAGAATTCATGTTCCATTCTTCCGACCACATCCCATTTGATATTGATCTCCATATTTATTATCTAACATTAATGTCTAAAAGCCTGCTAGGAACTTGTAAAACATTATAAATGCAACTGTATTCGTCAATAAAAAACTGATCTTAGATTCCAAACAATATATGAATAATGTATCATTTTATGCACCCGACACATAGCAACTTGATATTTGGCATGCATGTGTATCTCATTGCGCTGCACATTTTGAGTGGTTAAAGGTCAATGTCAAGGTCAAACTTCAAGGTCAACGGTCAAAATCCATGTATCAAAGCGGCGCAGTAGGGGGAATTTTTTTCTGGAGAAAAAAAACATCTCTTGATTTAAATAACATAATTGTTAGAATACAATTTGTAATATTATTATTTAATGTTGAAATTGTGCTTTCGCTTTGCATTGCGAATACTTAGTATATGGACATTTTGGGATTCTTATTTTTTTAAACAACGTTTTCAATTCATTTTTCGATGTGTGCCATTGAGTGATATTTGAAAAGGATATGTTATTAATCAATTTACATTAAATTTATAAATTTAAAAAACAAGCTGACATTACATGTATAACATTGGTGATGTTAATGAAGATTTCAGTATTAAATTGTGCCAGCATAACTACTAACTATGTTTGTGTGCGTAATACGTGTTGAGCAGAAGTAAATACGTTAGAAGATTGTTTTATATAATTGAACTTATTTATGCCTAGTGGACTCTCTCATCCTTCTAAATTGGATCAATTTATTTCCAAAATTAGGGAAGTCTAGTATATTTATTTCTATATTTAGAATATTTCTTACAGAAATTCCTTTAAGCAAACAGCGCAGACCCTGATGAGACGCCGCATCGTGCGGCGTCTCATAAGGTTCTACGCTGTTTGCCAAGGCCTTTTTTCCAGACGCTAGGCATAAATGGGTTTATGCATAAACAAGTTTGTTTTATTTCTTTCATCCGACTTAAGCACATCATCTAAATATTTAATTTAGCCCTTTATGTTTTTAATATTATAAGATTATTGTTTTCAAGTTATCTCTCGCAAAGAGAAGACTTTGATAGATTCACATCGCCAGTATATCGCGTAATAATGGTGTTTATATTGAATTAGGTTCAAGAGAGGTTCCACAATGATGCGCTGATCCTCACGAATTCCTAAGGGTGCGTCAATGAATGCTATTTGATTTGTTGAAAACATATGCATAAATCCCCGTTATTTTCGTAGATACGATACATGGGCAAGGAGTTTGGTATGCCTTTAAATAAGTTGTCTTGATCAAATATATGTATTTTATGCGAGAAAATAAATAAGGCCTATATTTATCATTTTCCAAAGTTTAATATCAAGTGATAGTATGTTGTTTTTTATTTACTATTTCACCGTCTGTATGGTTTTCGAAGAAGGTCAAAAATAAGAAATGTGTGTATGACGGTTAAAATATGTTAAAAGTCTTGAGAAGTTCAAGAATGCGTTACGTATGTTGCGCAATATGTAAATGAATTTAGACTTTTATGGCGATACAAGAAGTTGTTTGTATATGAATAATCCATAAATTATACAATGATTTTGGAAGCATAGATGAGAAAAAGCTTATAGTTGAATCCATTGCCATTCAATTATTTGAAGCAATATGCGTGTTATTCAATACTTTAAGTCTCTTAACGACACCATTATCAGAGGACTACAGCCAAGCAATCAATGAACGATCCCCTACAATTATACAAAATTAAAAAGCTATAATAAGCACACACATACTATTTATTTCAGAAACATTGTTTTGCACGAAATTGTTCCGATAAAACCATTGTTTGTGCACATCTTATATGGCATCGGAGATCGGAATAAACTTGCCAAAATACAATAACGTGTTTATATGAGTTCTTAATTGGCGTTTCCAATCCATGAGAGGCGTATGTATACGACGCCATTAGTCTTGTAGCAGTCAGTTAAGCAGAAATGGAATTATATAAGCTCCACTCATCACAAATATATCTTTAAATCGTAAGAGACATGTGGGCGACCAAAATACCAAACCAACACGCAAGAAAATCTGTAAAATAGGAACGCCTAAGTATTATTTGATCGTATTTTTATGCACGCGATTGCGTGCAATACATATGCAGTTAATTGTGTAAATATACTTCTCTCATACCGAGTGTTGATCTTGTTCATTTTAACTAACACCGAGCGATATCTAATATTAAAATTATGAAAATAAAATTCATCACCGAAAAGTGTCCAGTATCATAAACGCCATTAACTACAACTTGGTATAATAACGGTTTTTTAACAATAATTTGAATTTATATTAGATGCGCATTACACTACAGTTATAAGTGGTTCTATACAGGAAACATGAAGCCCTGAAAAAACACCTAAGGCATTCTTGTTCACATCCGATAGATTGTATTTAAATCAAGTGACAATTGCCTAAAGCATTCAGGTAAATACATGCAAAACACCATAACACATTAAAAGATAACAGCTAGAATCAGCATAATGAATTGTTAATTCGAAAAGTGTTGAATTCAAATCAAATCAAAGGCATGTCAATACCTCACATTAAGCGCGGCAGCATTTACTTATAGGGTAATGTTCACGATTGGCAACAGCATTATTTCACAAAAGACACAATATGATTAATTATTAAGTCACCGCTATTGAACTTTCAATGTAAAATGCGTTTGGGGCGTGTACAGATTAAAAGACATTCCGAACTTCAATATGTCACTTACATGATCAGCACCGTAAAACCTACCTTATTAGTTGTTTGGATTGAGAGAAGAGAAACATAGTGTAAAAGTTAACAAGAAATATCTTTAAACAGATATACGGCGTTGATGTTGTAATGCTTGAGACCAGTGAAGGAGATGGAATGAAACGACCATGTATTTTAATAAAGATAGTGAGTGATAATAAGATAATATATTTTAATGTATTAACAAATAAAAATGAAGAACAAGAAGAGGTGGAATTGTATGTTTTATTGTAAATAAGTATTGTAATGACGAGGGTTTCATAATTGAACGAGTAATACATTAGTTTCAATAGGAAAAGAAAACATATTCGCTACTGAAATACTATGAACATTATGTTGGAAAGAAATAAAAGATAATGTGTTATGATATGTACAGATGTTAGTAGAATGTAAACATAAAAGACTCAATATTGCAAGCATCATAGTGATATGATTTTTTTGCAAAAAAAAACGAACTTTATATAAAAAATGAACAAAACAAAGTACGAAGAAACATATTTACACTAATGAACGCAAATATGGATTATAATAAATCAAAGACAGATATATTTCCAACACCTATATATTTCCTTAGTATCGCGGGCTACCGCCCCCAAACCCCCGCTTTGTCGATAGAGGTAAACAATTGCGTACCGGTAAAGTGCAATCTAGCCTGTTTATGTAGTGTTTAGTGTGGCCGCAACGGCATGTAAACAATAGATTCTTTTAATTGTAGAGACATGTGATTAATGCTATACTGCTTCGTAAACTAAGGAGAAACGTTTCGATGCAATGTTTAGAGGATGTTATATTGTAATTTACATGTAATTAACAATATATTCATATTTCATAAACAATATGCATCCAATGTTTTAGTCTGGGAGCCATACTACTAATGTTTACGGTGATTTTTGTATTATTAGCCAATGCACAATTCGGGTTTATTCATTTCGGACCTATCATGAACGAAGGTCATCTAAGGTTAAAAGTGACGTTAAACAGCTATGCCGAAAAAAGGTTAAAGGTGCGGTTTATAGTCTGCTTTGATACCGTATGCATCTTCAGCCAACTTTGACATTTACCCCCCGATCACTGGAATTTAAGTCGTCCGTTTACATATGGCGCCAAAGGCAGCCACGGCACATTGACTTATTTCCCTCACAGGTACCCATTTAAACACCTGGGTGGGGAGGAGCAAGCGAGGGATTATTTGTTTGCTCAGAAAAGTCCAGTGCCCCGAGCGGGATTCGAACCAGGGACCTTCCGATCCCTAGAGCAGCATCCTACCACTAGACCACCGTCCCCACAGACTACTGTCCCCAATGTAAGTAGGATTCACACGTTCGACCCATTCCTTAACTCTCCATTTATCGACCGTAGGACATTACGAGCTCTTTTCACCGTTTTAGGGTGTGTCAAATCAAGTACTTTCATTGGATCCCTCACGGTTTCATGAGGATATTTTTGACCAGTTATACAACTCGTACTACAGAGACTTCGGGTTTGTTGTCAAAATTGCGTCGTCCGTAGAATTGGAATTTCGTCGTGCATGTATATACTTTAAAATTGAGAATTTAAAAGACTTTCAGAGTAAAAGTATCTCTAGTCTCTTACATGGGCGCGATGTCTTTTTAAGCACTCGGACAGGTGGATGGAACAGCTTGGTGTATCAAATAACAATTATCCAGGCGAAGCATTGACACCTCCAAAGCGAAATTCTTTTTGTAAACTGCGATTCAGTTGGTCTACTGAAAGGTTACAGTTAAAGGTCAAAACGGCGTGTATAGCTTATATTGTCCCGCGCCTTATGCTGGTGAGTAACGGAATGAATTAGTCGTGGGTATCCGACTATGATGTCATTTATATAAATTAATTATTGTAAGAAAATAATTATTAATAAAACTGTTAAGGTATCTTCTTTACATAGTATTAACTATTTCAAACATAGTAATGATTATATCATACACTTACAATGAGCTAAATTAAATATTACAGAAACTGTTGAAGAAGAATGTACACAATAGCAAATATCATAGTCAATACCTTAATATCAAATTACTGCTAATAGTTATTAGGATTTTTGACAAATTCTGGCTTATAACACGATATCAGGCAAACTAACGGTGTCAGACATGCTCCAGATTCGTTGACTCTGTTTTGAATAGGTGGGTTGAGAGAATTAGCTTTATAATTATTTTGTGCATTATTTAATTGAACATGAGCCATCGTATCGTGCGTAGTGTGAACCTCACAATATGTTCCCGCCTGGCGTGTCGCAATATCGCATATCCGTCAAAACAAAAAATTCGTGGAATTACTAATGGCAGATTTTTAAAGTGTATCAATTCTGAGAATGTATTTTGTTTTAATAAGTCTTTGGTCATTCTAAGAAGCATCAGCAAGGATGTAAGTGTAGGTAAGACATGTATTTCTGAAATATATAAATGCTCTGATATTATGATTATTTCAAGAGTCAACTTAAGTTAAGTTTGACTCAAAAGAAACGTTGTCAAAGATTGAAAATGAAAATCCGCATCGTTAAATGCATATAAGAAGATCACAAAATATTGCAAAAAATGAAGCAGGTTTATAAATATGAAATCGCCATTCTGAATGTATTTACACATGATCAAACTATATGGGCTAGGTTGAAGTCATTTCAAAATTGTTTTCACATAAACCGAGAAAGATCAATCTTTGACCACTACTCTGTAATGAAAAATTAACTAAGCAATACTAATTTCATGAGAATATTTCTGCAATATACATATTGCTTTTCTTTCGGCCCATAGTGCGTTTGCTGTGAATGTCAATCGCGTTTGAAGTTGCTGACACCGAAGCAATTTTAAAAGCTGATGACTTCATACTTGATATTGTTCCCATGTTACTGAATAATGCCTTGTGTGTAAACCTTTATATTTCTTTATTTAAAACTTCTTTATTAATGAAGTATTATATTGTATCATTTAATACATCGCTTTTGGAATACACACCTACACCACACATAATACCTCGCTATTAAAAGCAGTTTGGTGAGGCGAACACAATAGTTTCTTAATTGTTGTTAACCAATGGTGTGCTGTATTTATAAATAAAAATATTAAAACATGTCCGTCTTTTTGACAAATGTCATTTATATATATAGTAAAGTCAATTTCGGTATTTGTATTAATCCATAATAATTATGAAATAAAAAAATGAGACACACTGTACAATTAAGGATTTTTAACTTGTCCGTGTATTGAGAAACTATGTTTAAAATACGAGTTCTTTCAAGTTATAAACGGAAAGATATACATAATTTTTTTATTATTATTTTGACTCTATTTCGATTGTTAAGTATCCTTACACGATAACATATAGTACCAGTGCTTAATTTATTCCTCATTGTAGTCATTAAATTTGAATTGTTTAATGATGATGGGAATGATTTATTCTAACAATTATTAATAACATATAAATTAACATGCAAGAGGAAGCATTCCAGAAAAACGCCCGCGCGCTCGAAAGTGCCCTTTTGACAAAATACTGCGCGTCCAAAGTGCCCTTTTGACAAAAAAATCCCCCCTGCCCTTTTCAAATCCTAGCTGGAGCACTGTAGTACATATGTTTTCTTTAGCATGAGTGATGTGAGTATTGTGTCCTTTGTTTGACTCTGAAGTTGTCAATGGAATCCATGATTTTTGTTATTGAAAATGGATATTTTTCAAATATGTGACCAAGTTTCTTTGCGTAATTATTATCACAATCTAAGAGCATAACTTGGATCAATCTGTTTTACCTTTCTTCTTGGTTATGCCATCCAATATTGGGCATACTTTCCCGAACTGTCCGTCAGTCCGTGATTCTATCCTCGCGGTTAGAGTTCCAGTTTTCATCTGATCGTCATTTAACTTGTAGAAATTCTTTATAAAAAAAATAAAATTGATGCCAAAAAGCTGAATCCCATAAGGCAGTTTGGGGTTATGGTCTATGAATTAGCTTTGTACTTTTATTATTGTCCGCCATTTTTTTGAAAAGTAAAAAAATATAAACTTGAAACTTTTAAGTAGAGTACGAAGATCTCAGAGAGAGGAAGTGAATTGCACAAGAATCACAAACCTTGCTTCACCTATTGTTAAGCTTTTGTCATGTGTTGATGTTTTTACTTAAATTATGTCTAGTGAATATCTTGAAATTAAAAGACATATTAATTGGAAACTTCAGAGGTAGGTGAAATCATTATTGAGATATGCAATGCACAAGAACTATAACTTTTCTATATTTAGAGTGATTGCCTGTAGTTATTTTTGTATTAAAATTGTGTACGGAGCATATCCTCGAAACAAAAAGAGGTATCCAATCGAAATTTCATAGGTTCATTGTTCTTCTCGTTTCAAGTTATTGCCCTTTGTTTAGTGTTTAACATATATTTGATAACATAAACAGAATAACTGTTCATCAAACACTCATGTATGTGTAGATATGAATTTATCGGTGGCATCGGCATAATAATTACAGTTCTTAATTGAACGGTTGACATAGTTAATAATATCTTTAGTTTTATTGTATCCCATTCGAGACTCTTAATTAATATTATCTGAGAGATTCCAATAAATACAGAAATACTTCGATTTTTCATAAATACTATATTGTTTGATTACCTGTGTAGATGAGTTTGCAATAACTCAATTAGAGGTTTGTGAAAAGCGAGATATTCACCAGTATCTAAATGCTGACTTTACATTCTTTGTCCTTAGATTTAATACCAGGTTATTAAATGTAACAAACACAGGCAAAGTATGACTGAACGAAATTAACTCTATACGTATGTGTATTATAAAAGATACTTTTAAGAGCATTCATAAACTGCATATGTTTACAATGTGTAACGTTGTTTTTTTTCACATTCGATACTCTTAATGAAAATTAGCTTAGAGTTTCCAATAAATACAGAATTATATCGACTCGTCATACATAATTTACTGTTTTTATTATCTTTGTGGATAAATTTTGCAATAACGTAACCAGAGGATATTAAATTTCAATAAAAACAGACAAAGAATGACTAAATCAATTAAACTATAGACTTAATGTCACTTAAGTGTACACTAAAAGATTCTTTTAGTGCATCCAATGTTGGGTAATATAACATTCCAAGTTTTCTTACTTGAATTAATTTAACAGTAAATTGCCTATGTTACCATGGTCGAAACTCCGATTTGCACATTCGCAATAGACTATTTATATTAGTTTTATTTTGAACACATCCTAACTGATTTGTGTATTCACACTTTTGCCGACTATTTGTTTTACAAGTGTTAATTCATATCATGTCCGCAAGATTCATGTCGGTCCACAGGTGGACATAATATTCACTATGTCATGGCAAACAACTTCTTGCCACATCGTATGGCGAATAAAATTATAACTAAATCAAACGTTAACTTATTATATTACAACATTAAGCGACTTCATGCATCTGCTGTTTTAGTTTGATGTGTTTTGTGGCATGTGATGTTTAATTAATGTATGGGAAAACCCACTTAACTTCACATAAAACCGTTAATATATTTGTAACATAAATAGACTTACCTCGGCGGAAAGAAAATGGTAATCGGTTTGAAGAATTATCGCAGAAAAATAGTTTAAACAAGTATTTTCCAATTAGGATCACAATTCTAGAGTTATTTCTTTATTATCCAATGTTTTACTGACACTGTTTCAAGCGACACTGGCCAGCCATTGTAAAAGGACTACTTTCGGTATATGAAGACTCTCTGCGTCGCTCACACGAGTATTGCTCCGCGCTTAATGGATACTCGAATTCGTGATACTGTTACACACCGTAACAAGGCTTCACATCTGATTTTACAGAATGAACTTTTCTGAAACGCTATGATAGATTACAGATGCTTAACCCTTTGCATGCTGGGAAATTTGTCTTCTGCTAAAATGTCGTCTGCTGAATTTGTAAAATAAGCATTTTCTTCATTATTTTTCAAAGAATACTATCAGAATAGCAAACAGTTTGGATCCAGATGAGACGCCACGTTCTGTGGCGTCTCATCTGGATCCAAACTGTTTGCAAAGGCCTTTAAAATTCAGCTCCAGCGCTTTAAGGGTTAAGCCGAAATGTTACGCTAAGAACAATCTAACAGTATGAAACAACGAATTATGCATTAAGCTTTGTAACAATACGTTGCAGTTATCACATATATCTTTAATCTGTATTTTAATGTACGTAAATTTATTTATAATGTCATTTAATATACGAGATAGTCATTATTTGTAATATAATATCTAGGCATAATCAAACTATATATCTAAACACAATAATACGATTTGAAGCTATGGGCACATTCGACAATATAAATAGGATATGTATGACGTTATTCATTATATACACGGACACTGTGCCTATATTCTTTTTTTATTAGTTACGATGCGTTAATTCCCACGATGACGCTTATGGAGATCATAATATCAAGCAATTTGGGCTGTCGTTGTCCGAACAAATGCATATCAACGGCGTAGGAGTTCCAGTATATAGTCTACCAGTGGTTTCATCAATATTAAAGCAAAATGCATATGTGTTGAGTGATGTTATGCTCGAATAGTACATCTTCGTGATGTAGTATATATGGTCACAGTATTCTTCTTGCAGAAACAAAACGAAATTATTTTTTCTCTATATTACGTTATGTTTGGGCCGGGCAGATATGTTATCTTGTAATTGATTCGGCAATATACTGATACAAATGCCGAGTTGTCATTCTATATAATATTTCTAAAAACTTCATGCATTGGTTCAGTTAATGAGCAAAAGCAACACATTTATGTGACGATTACAATGCAAATTAACATAAAAGTGCAATTAAAGTTTCATATTTTGTATGTGTGACTAGCGTGAACATTTTTGCCAGATATTTGAAAAACACTGAAATAAATATTGAACAATCCTGAAAGTGTTTACTGTTAATTGCATGTTATAAAGTGGTCCCAATTCACGTTAGCAGAAAACAAACGGCAATGCTACCAGTTTTCTGCTAGTAAAATTGACCACGTTGTTTTCATAAACTTTGCAAGGAACACATTCTTAAATGAAACTTTAGTTGTAAACAAATCGTGTTTGTTAAAGTAAACTATTCAAGCGTATGTTCGTAGATTGTATGTAGGACATTCGTTATTAGCTTCTGCAATATAATGCTTTTATTCTGTGCATGTGTATAGGATGTCTGTGAACTGATATGGTCGTATAATTTTTAATCTTTTTGTTATTAGTTTTTGCAGTAATATGCTCGATTTTTGCAGATTGGTAGAGTCTGCAAATAATGGTCGTATATATTTTATGAGTAGCTTTTAAAACGCTATGTTTATAAACAGTTCAGTGTTTTGTTCGTAATAAATGGTAATAAATAGAAATACATTTTTAGTAAAATTTGCAACAAACCATGTGTAGCTTTGAGAACGACAGCTTCTACATGTTAATAAATACAGTTTTATAAATGTAATAAACCTTTGCTGATATTTACTTGGAAGGTATGTAGCCATTTTTACTCTTTTTACATCGAACAATATGTATACTCAGTCAAATATTAACCTTAAAGTAATTTATTTTCAAAGATACAAACTTATGATAGTACATGTTTTCGCGTACTGTGTATTTGCCATTGCTATTAGTAGCTGCCCAAAACATGCTATTAAGATCTTACTGAACTTCATATACAGCTTTTCAGCATGGTACTGTTTCGTTTATTATTACATGACCCGATACTCATTTGTTATACCATGGGAATATGGTACACATGTGCTACATCCCAAAATGACGTATTTATTGCCGTATTTGGAACCGCTACGCAGACACAAAATAGATATTTATGAATTTCGTGTTTTTTTTAAACACGAAAAGTATATCTTACTTTAGAATGAATTATGAGATCCTTATTCCCATAATGACGTTTTCAGCGCAGTACGGTACAATTAAAGATAAATAATGTATAACACAGCAAGAGAAATGTAGATTTTTACACAATACAGTTGGTTTGCATATATTATAGAAATATAAAGCACACGTGTTTGCATGTAATGTATTGTATTTAGAGTTTTTTTAGTTGTAACAGGCTAAGAGTCAATTATAACATTACTTTTATATACACTTAGAAAAAATATTTTGTGTGTCAATTTTTTCCCCGCAACTTTGGCATAATATATCTGCTATTAGTTTGTCCCTATGTATTTAAGCTCGATTGCATAGAAAGCCTGAGGCTTATTTGAAACGCTCTCGAGTCCGTTTCCTGGCAGTCGTATGTGTTTATCAAAGTTTATTATCAGCTACTAATTTGTTTTTTGCAATTATTTATTACAATATACATGCACTGTTTAAATATATAAAAACACCATTCACTAGGCATTTTCTAATCATGGCCTTAAGTGTTTTCAAATGTGTTTTTACTACTACACAAAGGTATAAATTGTTGTTTAAATTCGGTTGAATATAATGTAATTTTTCAATTATTCGTTTTTTTTTCGAATACATGAATGTACAAATTATTGCTTAAATTCGGTTCAATATAATGTAATTGTGCAATGTTAAAAAACAAAAATTATATTTTGCCCATCTTAACAGCCAGTATTAATTTGTGAGGTAAACACATTATTGTAAAATGTCAAACAGTTATTATTAGGTTATTAGACTTGTTTCTTTAGAGACAACTAAGCGAATTTTTTCTTGTTTATAGTTTAACACATTTGGCTTCCTTTGTTGAACAAATGAGCTATGGGCGGTTTTCAACTTTGAATTGTTAATAAGGAACTATTCACACGAGCGCGTTAAATTACTGGGAAAATAGTCTAGTTGTTCATTAAGACCCATTAAGGGTGACAGAACTGCATGTATGTTGCTTTTAGCGACACCAATGATGCTCCGAAGATGTACAGGAAAACATAGAAACTCAGGTAATGGATAATACCTTGAGCAATCTACAAAAAGCTTCGTTTTTAATGAGTACGGAGTTCAACAGTATTCGAAGAGGTTAATGCGGTAGAATGAATGAATCTGATTACTTAACGACCATTGCATGTATAAATTATGTCTTGGGGTAATTTTCAAAGCATTAATATGGTTTGTGATATGATGTTTTGTATGATAATCATCTTGCAAGAATAGGTTAATATGACTTCAAGGAAAACGAATTAATGGCAAGTTTGTGGTTGTTTATGTCAAGCCTGCGAAATCAAATACGTAAACGAGCCTTGGAAAACGATATCTCTACGTAAATGATCATGTTGTTGATGTTTTTCATGTTTTGTTGTTGACTGGTTTGTGGTTTCCCCTATTGATAATGTATGTACCAACGTTATAGACCGACGCACAGCTTGGTATCTGATTTTACGGATTTATTTTCTGGGATATCTTTGATATATTACTTAGTTTATTACAAAAATGTATCCCGCGGTAAAAATATAGCATTATTGCGTGTACAGTGAAAATAAACATTAATTGTTATTTGTAAATAACAGCTCATAGCAGCTCTTGGACGACACGCAGTTGATGATGATACGGTAATATTGCGTTTGTCTCTAATTATCAGTCGACTTGTTAATGAAATTGTATCCTTTGAACGTCACATCCACAACATGCTTGTTATGACTGCCAGGCAAAATGCACTGATGTTAATGTGTTTCTGCTTATTAATTCATAAGGGAACGTGTGATACAAGTGGCATTAAAGGGGGGGGGGTATCATGAAAAACGTATGACCTTTATGAGTGTGTTCCGTTAGTTTGTCATAGGTTATTTATATATGTTTATATCATCAGTTCACATACGTAGGCGTGCTTTACTCAAATGGAAAAAATCTTTTTTCATATTATGTATTACACACAAATAAAGATGTCTTTTAGGCGTAATAATATATTAAATATAACTTCTCCCTCTAGTATTTTGTGTATGTCAAATGACCACTTACGTGTGACGATTTCTAAAGTTATTCATTCATGCATCAAATTTGAAAAGTATGTTAACCCTTACAATGCGGGAACCGAATTTTTAAGGCCTTTGCAAACAGTTTGGATCCAGATGAGACGCCACAGAACGTGGCGTCTCATCAGGATCCAAACTGTTTGCTATTCTGATAGTATTCTTTGAAAAAAATCGAAGAAAATGCGAATTTTATAAATTCTGCAGACGACATTTAAGCAGACGAAAAATTTCCCAGCATGCAAAGGGTTAAAATGAAGTGCCCAACAACATATTACTTATTTGCAATAATTCTTTTAATTGTAGGATGACTTATTCTTATTGACACATGTGTGTTTTAACTTTATTATTTAAATCGAACATGCAATGCAAAATTCACGATGAGGTATTGTTGTTTTACATCAAAAATGCGAACTTTCCATCATGATCTAAGGAAGAGATGGGTTTCTGAAAAACAAACGTAAAAATGCCATGCATAGATAGACCAAGCAAATAAACAGTTCCACAAAGAATTTATCATTATAAGAATATATATTTGAACAAGGGAAAAATGAAAATGATGGCAAATCCTTGTCATTCCATTGTTCTTGTTTAGTTAATGTTCATATGTTAATTGTTAAATCGATGGTAACAGTGATATCAATACTTACAGATAAATTAATAACCCCAATTCCTACCACAAGTGTAGCCTAGGTCGCCCGTAAACGCATAATAGGATTAATTGTCATGTGCATGTGTTGTCACAATACGGCATGAGATGATATTCGCTGTCTATGATTGTCGCAATACGGCATGAGATGATATTCGCTGTCTATGATTGTCGCAATACGGCATGAGATGATATACGCTGTCTATGATTGTCGCAATACGCCATGAGATGATATTCGCTGTCTATGATTGTCGCAATACGGCATGAGATGATATTCGCTGTCTATGATTGTCGCAATACGGCATGAGATGATATTCGCTGTCTATGATTGTCGCAATACGGCATGAGATGATATTCGCTGTCTATGATTGTCGCAATACGGCATGAGATGATATTCGCTGTCTATGATTGTCGCAATACGGCATGAGATGATATTCGCTGTCTATGATTGTCGCAATACGGCATGAGATGATATTCGCTGTCTATGATTGTCGCAATACGGCATGAGATGATATTCGCTGTCTATGATTGTTTCCCTTTACAAATCACAGTGCTTACCTCAGTTCGCATATTGTTGACCCCACCTCATATATAGAACAGCCAGAATCCTGCCATTTCCAGTTAAGATTCGGGGAAAGCACGGCACAATCAGCCGTGTCCGCTGAAAACAGAAGTCCAAACATAATCTTTGTCTTCTAACAAGATCAAATAAATACTGCAAATCCTTAGAATAGCACTTACGTAGTCCCAGTTGTTGACACGTTCGGCGGATCAACGATTAATGTTGAAAAGAGGTTAAAAGGACTGTATATGTCTGAAAATTATTGTAGTAAACCTTTTAATGACCATTTTCTTAAATGTTTCATAAATTTTACTTTTATTGAACTAGTCTAGCAGCGCGAAAACAAATATGTAGCTATTACGAAAACACTTTTATTACTAGTAAACTTTTTGCCTAGTAATTGTGCAATAATCGTACCAAAAAGGGAAGATAATATAACAAAAAGCGAGGATGTTCTTGGCGGGCCCCTTTTTACAACGAAAATATCAAAATTAAATATAATTGTGAAGCTTACTGTCTCCATCGAGATTGTGTTTGTCATCAGGCTCATTTGGGGCCCAGTCTGTGAACGTTGCCTCCTCTGATGTCCCAACGTACTGCCAATGGCCCTCCCTCTGGAAGTCTGATATGCCCAGCCAGTATACAACAGGTCCTGATGGGAAGAGATAATTAAATACCTACTATTTCGTGTAGGCCTACGGAAACTGGTCAAATCAATATTGGCACTTCAGTTGCGATAAACTGCTAATGCGCTTGGATAGTCCACAAATGTTGTTTTTTTAATCCCATTTATAACAGTTATGTTTCATGTGACGATTTTTATTGATTCTATTGTTTTACCGGGCAACGAGTTTTTTTTACTATATGCTTAGATAGATTTTACTATATTATGGATATTTTATGCTTTTACAAGATTATGATATGTATTCATTAATTGTACAGCGCCTTTGAGCGTGTATTATTACATAAAAAGGCGATTCATAAATCTGTTATATAATAATAATAATAATAATAATAATAATAATAATGATAATAATAATAATAATAATAATAATAATAATAATAATTTGAGCAGCCCAAACGGTTAAACATCTATAACATATTTAACATAAACTAAAACCGTTTTATCAAGTTCACCATTGAAGCTATACGAGTTTTGTATGGCATAACCAAAGCACTTATATCTGACGCACTGCGTGTATCGTTATAATCTCAATCATACATTGTTTTTTGTATTCCATATCCTGAAGACTAAGAATGGGTTGGTGAATATGAGCCCACTTCTTGTGATTAACCAGTTCGCCCTTTAATAGTTTGTTTCCCTCGCGACACGTCTAAGAAGGTTTATTTTTGTTCTTTACCAAGTCCATTGACTCTGCATGTTCAGCATTTTTTTAAACATTACCACACCACGTGAGGCCAATGTTTTACATCAATAACAATAGTTTAATCAGAAGTAAGCTGTGTACTACGTACGAACTTATAATTACACAGGATATGATCTGTGTTAACTCAATATTAACAAACCGTGTTCGTTAAGGAACTTCTAACAACCAAAAACGGAAATCATTTGATTTATCAACTTCCATCCGCATGCGAACGCATTTTATTTTATACCATCGTTATTGTATTAGGCAAAATAGTTTCACAATTCATGCACGGAAGAATACAAATGCACGTGCTTCATTAATTGCGTTAAATGTTCATCATTATTTACAATACACTTAGAAATATATGTGTTTAACTCGCATTTAACAGTAATTAAAAGTAACATTATCATCAAATCACACGTTGTATCATAATACCTTCATGGGTATGTTTCAGATGTTCGACAAGGAACGCATTTTCTGACTGAGAATTCATTTGAACCAAATAGGCGCCCCTCTGCATGCAATAGTCCTGGAGGAAATAAAAAGCATATCATGATGTCTAATTTAGCCTATTTTCTTCGATGTTGTTTGAATTATTGGAAACGAAAAAGTAAAGGTTTAATTTAGTTTTTTCTTTAAAACTTTTCTTGGTTACTGGGTGCTTTTTTTATTATCTCTTCTGATGCTGTTGGAAAAGTTTTTTGATTATGCCGTTGCGGTCCAGATTGTTTTTCTTGTAAACGATGTTGTCATTTTACACACAGAAACTGATATGTGTTTTGTAACATAGTATCATTTCGCTTATAAACGCTACAGAAACAATTGGATTTCTTTTAATTAAAATTAAAATTATCTCAGCATCATAACAAATATAGGATGATTCATGGAAAATAATTGTGAAGTGTGTAACGTTTTTTGATTTAAAAAGGACACCATATTTACCACAGCTTGGTCAAATGGCATTTCATGCTTCACAAACGCGTAACAAGACGTATCGAATGACTCGAGACCTCGCGGACATGCTGGAAAATAGATTATTTTAACATGTCTTACATTCATAACAAATAACATAATTAAGTGATTTATATGTAAGAAAATTAGTCGTTATATCGCCTTTTGGTGCAAAAAGGTACCATGTTACATTGAAATCAGATGGCACATGGGACATATTTGCACCAACGGGGCCATATGATCTATGGTGGATGATTTTGGCAACCTTTGTCGGGCGTGTTTCCGTGTGACAATGCCGCCAACATAAGTTACATGACATTATAACAAAATGGGCGACCAATGGTCATAAATGTCGTATTGGCACTCTTTTTGTCGTTCTGAAGGGTATATTGCGTGGGTGCCGATATTTCATGTTGACGTTTTTGCGGATATAAAACTCGCCAACTTGAAATCACACCAGAAAAACAGATATTGCTTGAAAAACAAAAACAATGGCAACAAGTATGACTTATTATTGTATTGTGACCTTTGATGTCGTTAAGGCTCATTTTGGATCGTTCTTTTGAGTTGGAGTGTTTGAGCCCCCTTCAAACCCGCCTAAACGATATGGCTTAAGTCGTGAACCGCAAGTGTCCACCTAATCATTTTAAGTATTTATCCAATAACATACAAAAATGTTTACACTTTCACAGTTCAAAAATAACAAATGGCTTGGCTGCAAACTCCATATATTATTTATAAATTATAATATATATAATATCGTTTTAAGTGTATCATAATTATATTCAACAGTTCCAGAAAAATATTACAAGCGTGTTATTTATTACTTAATGTATGTTATCGCATGAAATATGCACACACGTACTAAGATTCATGTACACGTGTTGCACCGTGGTTGATAGCATCGGTGGTGTTACGGTTGTTTTCGTGGTAGATGCGGTAAACGGCTGTGTTGTTGTGCCTTTGGTTGTTGTCGCTGCTGATGTTATTGTTGTTGTTGCTGGTATTACTGTTGTTGATGTTGATGCTAGTATAGTTGTTGATATTGTTGGTGATGTTGTTGTTGCTGATGGTGGTGTTGATGTTGTGGTCGTTGTCTTCGTTGTTGATGTTGTTGTAGTTGGCGACGTGGTTCCAGTGGTCTGTTGATTGGTTGAGCTGTTTTGATAAGACATAAGTTTCAATATAAAGTTGAAAAAAAATTACAACTAAACGACCATGAAGTTAAGTGCTGATAAACCAAGAATTAACAGCGTTTACATATGAAGCATACTCAATGATCATATTCAGCATGCTCATAAATTTGATTGATGTACAAAAGAGTCGCGTTCTGAGAAACTTGGCATAATGCATGTGCGTAAAGTGTCGTCCCAGATAAGCCTGTGCAATCCGCACAGGCTAATCAGGGACTACACTTTCGACCTTAATTGGATTTTTACTAAGAAGAGACTTCATTTAAATGAAAAATGTAATAAAAGCGGAAAGTGTCGTCCCTGATTAGCCTGTGCGGATTGCACAGGCTTATCTGGGACGACACTTTTTGCACATGCATTAAGCCCAGTTTTCTCGAACACGACTCATATTATAACAAAATGTTCGTCACGATCAATTCTTACTGGTGAGTTTGTGTTGACAACGTTTGCGTTGTTCCATCAGTAGAACTGTGCGAAGTGTTATGGACCAAGGTCGTAACCGTGGTTACTATAGTTGTGGGCGTCCCTGTTTCGAGGGTAGACAGTGAGAAAGTCGGTGTCTGTGTTGAGGGTGTCGCTGTTTCAAGGGTAGACGGTGAGAAGGTCGATGCCTGTGTTGTGGGCGTCCCTGTTTGAAGGGTAGACGGTGAATAGGCCGGTGTCTGTGTTGTAGGTGTCGCTGTTTCAAGGGTAGACGGTGAGATGGTCGGCGTGAGAGTCGGTGGCTTTGTAGGTGCTAATGGCGTAGTAGGGGGGTTGGTTACGCTTGGCTTAGTTGGTATGATGACGTTGACGGTTGTCGTGGTAACTGGGTTGGCGGGGGTTGTTGGCACTATCAGCTGAATTGTAGATGGATTGGACGCAGTTGTAGGATAGTTTGACGTAGGAGGCCACGTCTCCTGCATTACTGTTTCATTGCATCCTCGATTGCATAGAGGTTCGTCGCAGCATTGCATTATACAAACGCCACCTTTTGTAGAAAAAACACAAATAATATAATAGTTTATATAAGTAAAATATCTAAGCAACATTTTAAACAAGTTTTCTAAATTATGTTCGGGTTCAGAAGACGCGTGGCGATCGCAGCAACCTTTATTAAATACACTCTTGTGGATTAAGAGTATAGTCTCCACAATAGGTACGCTGTTGCTTACATCACTTTAAATATCGCAAAATAAGATTGATCAAAAGAGCATAAATACATTGTATATAAAACGTGTAACCTCCACTTATTAAACATCTTCACTTAGTCGGTGCGATCCAAACATTCAATAAGCTTACAATATAAGTTAAACTCGAATACATATTAATAGATCTATTGTCTAAAACTTTTTGCAAATAGATACACCATGAGTCATAATAATATTTATTGTAAGATTGAATCTTTTCTAGTTAGGATTTAACTGTATTATGTGAAACGATGAATTGTAAGTAATACACTGCCTGGGAATACGTGTTATCATATGAGTCGCGTTCTGAGAAAACTGGGCATACTGCATGTGCGTAATGTGTCGTCCCAGATTAGCCTGTGCAGTCTGCAAAGGCTAACCAGGAACGCCACTTTAAGCGTTTATGACATTTTCCGTTTAAATGAAGATTTTTTCTAAGCAAAAATATAATTAAGGAGGAAAGTGTCGTCCCTAATAAGCCTGTGCGGACTGCACAGGCTAATCTGGGACGACACTTTACGCACATGCATTGTACCCAGTTTTATTAGAACGCGACTCTTATGTTTCTACGTATTGCAAGTATGTCTCGTATATAAAGGATATCATAAGCTTACTCCAACGATTAAAACAAACGGGAGAATGCAGAGTATTTGTAAGTAGAAATCCAAACCCTTAAGTGTCAGCGCGTGTTACTTATCCTGATTATAAAAACAAGTAAAACCGCGTACAACACAAAGTTTAAAAAAAAAACACAAAAAAAACAACAACATGGTCATCAAGTTACCGATAAACTTCGAGTCTGAAAAGCGTTTCCTTCCTCCTGATACGATCATCCCGTTTGTAGATATCTCGTCCAGACATGTCTACCAGATAAAGAAGAAAAGTCAATATGTCATTTTGGTTATGTCTTTATATTCCGGCATTTAAATGGTGAGTAAATTTTAAGAAATTTTTGTTTTTTGCAATATTATAACGAAACTTTAAAAACCTCAAATATAATAATAGTAATAATAATAATAATAAGTAGTAGTAAAGTAGTAAAAGTGGTAGATGATGATGATGATGATGGTGGTGATGATGATGATGATGATGATGATGATGATGATGATGATGATGATGATGATGATGATGATGATGATGATGATGATGATGATGATGATGATGATGATGATGATGATGATGATGATGATGATGATGATGATGATGATGATGATGATGATGATGATGATGATGATGATGATGATGATGATGCTAGTTTCACTTAGTCAATACGAAGTATATGTTCTTTTTAAATAGGGTAAATAATATATAGATGACACATGCATAAACATTTAATAAGTGTGTCTTTCATATCCTAAAATCGTCGTGTTATCGTTAAACGAGGCTAAAACAGTTCCACATTTGTTAATTCAAAGCTAATGAGCAAAGTCGGCATATGAAGATATTTCATAATTATTGACTAGTTAACCGTGCGTCAGTAATTATTGTCTGGAGGGCGAAATTCTGGCGCTGACTTAGATGGCTGCTCAGGGAATACGTAGCTAATAATCATATCTCATGCTGGTATATTCGCGTCTGCCATCCCAGCTTCGATATTGATATAAACGACTTGATGTTTGTACGGGCTGATGAATTGTGAACATGAAAAGTGCTTGTGATTACCTCATTCACCAATTCATAACAGTGCGAATGAATACATGTATAATACATGTACCCAATGTTTTTGTTTTATTTATCAAAACTTTACTCTCACGTGTAATTAGTTCTAAGTAGTGAATATTGTTGTGCAAATTACATTGTCGACCTAAAATTAGTACATGTGATGCATGTTTCTTAGTCGTAATTGTGATAGCTGATAAAATGTAATGTGACATTTGACAAACAAGCAAAGGTTGCCACTTGATAAATAATGTAATTAACTACTGAAATCTTTTTAGAGTGCACAAAATGCTCATACTAATATTCTATGCTGGTAGAACCTGAATCAACTATACACGATTTAAATGCCTTTTCGACAAATAATTTGTTTGCAACGTATGAAAACATTTTGTTATTCTTCACTCTTTTTATTGTTGCTGTTGTTGCTTGGACAAGATTGTTTCGTTATTGTGAATGCTTCCGTTAGAACTGGTATGGGAAAAGGAATAAGAATTAGTACACCCGTCAGATTGTGTATTATTTACAAATGGTTAATGCGTATGTGCAGCTTTAATGTAAAATATACTGAAGTGGTACATGAGTGTAAAATCGCAACGAAACATTGATTGAGCATTAAATTATTTTGTAGTGACCAGGCGTTAAAAATGTCATTTTCATACTCAAACGAACACGTTTTTGCTTCTATAGGTTTAGCGAAAAAGTTTTTTTTCTGGAGGTTCCGGGGAGGAACCGTTTGTTTATTATTATTATTATTTATTTATTTTTTATTTTTATATTTTTATTATTATTATTATTATTATTATTATTATTATTATTATTATTATTATTATTATTATTATTATTGTTGTTGTTGTTGTTGAAGAGAGTCACTATACTTTGTAGATTATTACCTTTTAGTCAACGGTCAGTAAAGTCATAATTTTGATACACGTTTGATGTCAGTGGCAATCGCTTTCCCTTACCTTTTTATCATAGCACATGGTTTCCCAATACAAATCTTTTGTCTGGCCGTGTTGCCCTAGACGCAACATACAAATCTGAAAGCACAACACTACAAAGTTTCTGACCGTGTTGCACTAGACGCAACATACAAATCTGAAAGCACACCACTACAAAGTTTCTGACCGTGTTGCCTTAGACGCAACAAACAAATCTGAAAGCACAACACTACAAAGTTTACATAGAATCTTTCGTCTGGCCGTGTTGCCCTAGACGTAATATATAAATCTGAAAGCACAGCACTACAAAGTTTACATAGAATCTTTCGTCTGGCCGTGTTGCCCTAGATGCAACATACAAATCTGAAAGCACAACACTACAAAGTAAACATATAATTTTTCGTCTGACCGTGTTGCCTTAGACGCAACATACAAATCTGAAAGCACAACACTACAAAGTTTACATAGAATCTTTCGTCTGGCCGTGTTGCCGCAGACGCAACATTCAAATCTGAAAGCACAACACAACAAAGTTTACATAGAATCTTTCGTCTGGCCGTGTTGCCCTAGATGCAACATACAAATCTGAAAGCACAACACGACACAGTTTACATAGAATTTTTCGTCTGGCCGTGTTGCCCTAGACGCAACATACAAATCTGAAAGCACAACACTACAAAGTTTACATAGAATCTTTCGTCTGGCCGTGTTGCTCTAGACGCAACATACAAATCTGAAAGCACAACAATACAAAGTTTACATAGAATTTTCGTCTGGCCGTGTTGCCCTAGATGCAACATACACTCTGAAAGCACAACACTACACAGTTTACATAGAATTTTTCGTCTGGTCGTGTTGCCCTTGACGTAACATACAAATCTGAAAGCACAACACTACAAAGTTTAACATGGAATCTTTCTTCTGGCCGTGTTACCCTAGACGCAACATACAAATCTGAAAGCACAACACTACAAAGTTTACATAGAATCTTTCGTCTGGCCGTGTTACCCTAGACGCAACATACAAATTTGAAAGCACAACACTACAAAGTTTACAAAAGGTTAGAAATATTTTCAAATGCAGATGAATTCTAATAAAGATGTCTTGCTGGTCCTTGTTAATCAAAGTTCAATACATCGAAATGTAAAAGATGTTTGGTGTTTCGATGGACTGATCTCTTATTTTAAGGGACACTTTTCTGTTTAGGATTTGAAAAAATATTTCAAAAAGAGATTCTTAAACGGAGTAGGGCAACTTTTTTGAGACGCTATTTTTATGTTTTTAAATCAGGTTGCAAGGTGACAATAAATCTGTTATAGGTATGGGACGTCTAAGTGAACATCATCCATGGAGTAATTTTGATATTGAACACGAAAAAAGAAGCAGATATTTGTCGAATGTATAACTACATAACAATTATCTTGTCAAATTTGAATATGAACATAAATGCATAAAGGAACAGAAAGCTGTCGGGGAACTATTGTTTTCATCCGTTAAACTGCGGAACCCATGAACAGCTTAATTGCATGTTCAGTACCTACCTTTCAATCTTGTGTACCAATATAAAATGGTAAGTATATTTAGTAGAAGTATTACCTGTTTTATTCTTATACGTCAAGTTATGTACTTTGTCAAGACTTTGCAAACATGATGCTTTCGATTTTCATTACGATGGTTAACAACAGTATAAACGATCAAAACATCGTATTAAATATTTAATTGTGTATCGCGATATCTAAGTTTTTACACTATCGTAAAATCGAAAACAGGACGTTATTTGATAAAAAAAAACACGTCATGATTATATGATCCGTGCTCTGTGACAAAGGGGTTTAATGCATGTGTGTAAAGTGTCACTGCGGACTGCACAGGTTAATCAGAGACGACACTTTCCGTAACACTTTGCTTTTTGCTAAAGAGACGTTCTTGAAACGAAAAATATCATACAAACGGAAAGTGTCATTCCTGATTAGCCTGTGCGGACTGCACAGGCTAATCTGGGACGACACTTAACGCTCATTCATTAAAACCCCTTTTACCAGAGCACGACTCATATTTTTTTAATACAGGGAGTTGAAACTCCAGATATATCACCAGGGGGGAGACGGGCGTTCCAAAGTCCTTGATTTAAGGCAAGTGACAGATTGCTTATATAAAATAGGAAAATACATTCGGTCATACAACACAAAACATTTTAAAGATTGGTTCAAAGCTTTCAAACTGTCAATTCAGAAAACGTTGAGGGTTGAATCCGGTGTAACATGCGGAACATCATACTTTTCCAACAAGTACTGGTAGTAGTATGTCTAATTTGATAACTGAAACAGTATGCTTACCTCTCCTTGTGCGCATAGTTGTCTTGTTGAACAGGAGTCGGCCTTGAGTGCAGACGGGCAGCTGAAGCATTCGAGGGCAACAACTCCTGCAATAGCAAAGATTTCAATAAAGCAAATTCGTTAACAGTCGATAAATATTTATTTAGTATATGTTCACCATCAGAGCGCTATATTGTACATACATATAGTGATTGCATACTTACATGCATCACGAAAGCACCCTGTACGCTATTCGTCATATTAAAGACATATAGCGTTATTCACAATAAATACATTAAAAAATTAAGTCCACTTCAATTTCCGTTTCAATTATTTCACTTACCTTATGGATTAACCAAAATGTGATTTATTTTTATTACGTTAAGCCGGGGCAGTTGATTACAAACAGCAAATAAGAGTTAATTCCTGTTAACTCTACATGAACTGTACATGTAATTCAAGACAGATTCTGCAATTATATCCGCTGGTTGTGAGATACTAATTAGTAAAATTGGAAGTGGCAAACATCTGTTCTCTCGTCTTGTTGGTGTGAAGTATGAATGTATTAAATGACATATGATGCATTGTAATATGTGATCTTTATTTGTGTGACTACGTCATACACTCCGTCCTTGCTCAATGAACATTCTTATTTTATGATATAAGAACCTTAGTACTGAACAGGTAAGGTCTGAGTATCATTGATATAACTAATATGCTAACGGCTGTAGAAAACATAATTAGATAGACAAAATACAAACACATACAATCAACACAAACAGATGACTGCATAAACAAATAAATTCTACAAATTTTAAAAAGATTTTAGTTCACAATTTATATCAAACAGTCTACTCATAATATTGTTCCTATAAAATCGCCATCAATGATATGTGAAAATGTTCACCAAGAAGTCTACTCGTCATTAGGTACTGATTACGGTTCAAACTTTTGAAATACGACGCTGATGCTGATGGCCAGTTGTCGTCTTAGTTTTCGTCATATGCATCGTCGAACGGACGGGTACAGTGATAACAAGGCTCGTGTCTTTGATGAAGGTACTAAAGTGCTGGAGAAATACTTCAGATGCGATCTATGCGCACGCTGCTTTGGCGTCAATTATCTGGCTGCTGAAGCTGACATCGAGACTGGCGAGAGCGTTATTGTTGTCTAATTTATTGTCATACTTTCTCCCGGGACATGAATATCTTCACGTGGGTTCAATTCTTAAACGGTGTTAACTATTGCAGAATACCATGATAGTAATATGATGCTGAAGAAACATATTTAATCTTCAGGTTCGATATGCACAAACATCAAACGTTGCACCATCTTATTAAAATACATAGTGATTAATGTCGTATGGATTGTGCCCAATGGTGTTTCACTTAATACGTCCTTCCGAAAATTCGGGTTTTCTTCCTGCTATGAAGACCGCGTGTGTGACTTTGAAAGCCGCCCATGATTGTGTCCCAATCCTTTATATAGGTCGTGTTCTGTAAAAACTGGGCAGAATGCATGTGCGTAATGTGTCGTCCCAGATTAGCATGTGCAGTCCGCATAGGCTAATCAGGGACGACACTTTCTGCTTTTATGACATTTTTCGTTAAAATGAAGTCTCTTCTTAGCATAAATCCAATTAAGGCATAAAGTGTCATCCCAGATTAGCCTGTGCGGACTGCACATGCTAATCTGGGATGACACTTTACGCACGTGCATTATGCCCAGTTTTCTCAGAACACGACTCATATGTAAATGAAGTTCAGTCAGCAATTTGATGTGGACTGTGGGCAGCGCCACGCTTAAGTGTTTTTTTCTGAAACGCTGTGTTTAAGGGGCAGTTATTCATAGCAATGACATAATTACATTATTATCCCCGTAAGTGATGTTCATAATAACAAAGTAGAACATAGTAGTAAATGAAACCATATGACATGAAAATGACATCTGTAAAATACAATCAAACATGTTAATGACAGCTTGACGTCCAACATGTCATACATGCTTGTATTTTTTTATTCTTAGACCTCGTATTAACTTACATACTGACTTAGGCAATCAAAAAAAGATAGTCTAGATTATTGACCAGCTCATATCCAAAGATGTGTATTGATATACAAACTTTAGAAGTTATATTTCACTATTCTATAATATGCAGTTAGACAGATATGATTTTCATATACATTTGTAATATGAGAACGCTTACGTCATAAGGTTAATCTTAAATTGAGGTATTGTTCTCTCTACTGAATTATTTACATTAATATCTCATGCAATATTGGATTATTCTGCTATGCATAACATGATTAACCGGCAGAATCGATATTCTAAATAACATTAATGTGCATTAATAAGTATTTTAACTGTCGCGACGGAATACATTGTTATCACGTTGTCACATTGTCTTCTCTGTTAATTTTCTTTTATATTATGCATTTGTATTGAGTGCCTCACATATTTGCGTTTGGGTGAAAACATACTTATTTCGGTTTACATTCCTAATTTAACGGAATGTTTTAAATACCAATCAAAGCCAAATTTTAAGTATTATATACTAGAATTATTTGCTCCGGTAACAGAATTCTATATTCTTATAGCACATTGATATGATGTTTAAGACCATGTTATATTCTTCAAATATTCATTGTCATTCGCCTTAAAACTTTTTATTTACAGCTTATTGTTTTGGTAAACCCCATCCAGAAAATTAATAATGTCACCATTTAATTGAATAACTGGCCTGTTCCGTTCATGATGATGCTGGTCTAGGCTCGTGATCCTCTGTGCGGCAGCATCAGGTCGACCCTAGGTAACGCGCACTATTTATTTAAACGTGTAGCGTAAGTCCTTTTCAAGAGACGTTTCATTTATGTATTCTTTTGATTTACAAGACGTACTCCAAACCAGACAAACAATACGGACGGGACATCCATACGGAAGGCCCCGTACGTTATTTAACAATTCCGAACATAACTATTTCCTGAACCACTTTATACACAAATTATCTTGTTTATACTACAGTTGAATAATAAAGCCTGGGCAGTTTAGCACGAACATTATTTAGTCAACATTTTGAATTGCAATACCTGCAAGTAAGCTCCACGGACAATAAACACGAACTATACTAATTATAATGACAAGTTATGCAGTAACATCCGTTGATCGTGAGGAGAAAGTAAGTGCAATTGGGACTGATCCAGGGCCAGTACCTAACTGTTCTCTTGGCTAATTGGTTTGATGTATGAATATTGAATAACATATACTAATACGTGGAAGAACTTCAGACATTCAAGGAAAAAAAATCGCTAATATACAGACAGGCTGACAGACAGACAAACTGACAGACAGAAAGACAGACAGACTGACAAACCGACAGACTGACAGACAGACACACAGACAAACAGAGTGACAGACAAACAGAGTGACAGACAAACAAACAGACAAAAATGGATGGATGGATGGATGGATGGATGGATGGATGGATGGATGGATGGATGGATGGATGGATGGATGGATGGATGGATGGATGGATGGATGGATGGATGGATGGATGGATGGATGGATGGATGGATGGATGGATGGATGGATGGATGGATGGATGGATGGATGGATGGATGGATGGATGGATGGATGGATGGATGGATGGATGGATGGATGGATGGATGGATGGATGGATGGATGGATGGATGGATGGATGGATGGATGGATGGATGGATGGATGGATGGATGTTAGGATGGATGGATGGATGGATGGATGGATGGATGGATGGATGGATGGATGGATGGATGGATGGATGGATGGATGGATGGATGGATGGATGGATGGATGGATGGATGGATGGATGGATGGATGGATGGATGGATGGATGGATGGATGGATGGATGGATGGATGGATGGATTCAGGGACGGACGGACGGACGGACGGACAGACAGACAATATTTTCTATGTTTTTTTCAAAGTATTTCTTGGACCTGAAAATAGCCTGTAGTTGTGTGTTCGCCACGCTCGCTCGCGTGGAGATTAGCATTTCTAACAATTCATACGAGTTTTCCATGATATTGAAATAAGTCACATGCGTATTTCAACATGAACACCTTCTTATACAGGTGAGCATGTGTTCAAATGAATACGGAAAGCATTGAATATATAGGCCGTTAGTATCGACACAGACACAAAACAGTAACCAATAGACCAATAGACCGATAGACTGTCGAGATTAAGTAATTGCTATAACCCGCCACTCTCAATTACCTCCAAACAAATAGTATTGTGTGTATATAAAAAAAATCAAGTACATGTAGCTTTTGCTTTGTTGTTGTTGTTGTTGTTTTTTTTTTTTCAAAATATTTAATAACACCCTAGTAAAGACTTGACACATACGATCGATGTTAAGGCTTTAGCTATAATGGAAACTTCAAAATTCCTTTTTTAAGCCAGGTTAATTGCAATATTTCAGTGTTATACTATTATATGCGCCTGTAACTTAAATTTTGAAATTTTCACAAGAATTATTTACCAGCATATGAATAAAATGTACAATATATTTGTTTAAGTTAAACATTCCGCTGTCGGTGTACATAGTTTAGGAAACTAGACCTAGACCTAGTATAAGAAACTTTTCATGTTTAAAAGATAGCGTTTAAGTTCGACGCACTGCATTATATGACACTATCTAGAACAGATAGAGTATGTAGCGGCTGTTTGTAGCAATACTACATTACATTATCGGCAAGTTTCTACAATTAATGCTTCTAGTATAATTGAATTAAATCTTACCATTATCGATGAAACATACTAATAGCAGGCGTATTAATATCCGCATTTTATCTGCCAGTCCAATCAGCCTGAATCTGTATTCATTTCGTTCGTGTACATATTTATTCAGTACCAAGTAGAATGTAGAATACCTTATCTTTCTTGACCCACGTAAGCTATGAACTATTCTTTATCTGACCTGAGACACACGATGCCCCAGTAAAACAAAGCATTTAAAGCAACGAACAAAAATAAAAGGTCTATTTTTGTACAACTAAAACCTGCTGAATTACAAATGCAAATGCATGTGTATATTGTCTGATAACGAAACTAGACTCTTATTAAATCGACTTTGACATTTGACCCCCGATCACTGGGATATAAGTCGTCCGTTTACATTCGGCGCAGTATGCAGTCACGGCACATTGGCTTTTTCCCCTCAAAGGTACCCATTTATACACCTGGGTGGAGAGGAGCAAGAGTAGGATTAATTTTTTGCTCAGGAAAATTCCGTGGTCTCTCGAACCAGGGACCTTCCGACCAGCATCCTACCACTAGACCACGGTCCCATGGACCACTTAATACATAATAAGAGACAGACGAACATCCATCCATTCAACACAAACTAAACATTAAAATCTTTCAATGACACGTATTCTCCTCGTTCTCAATTCAATTAGTCAAGTAAGCATAGCTCTCCCATCGTCTGACCCCACGGTACGAGAACTCTCCCATCGTCTGACCCCACGGTACGAGAACTCTCCCATCGTCTAACCCCACAGTACGAGAACTCTCCCATCGTCTGGCCCAACGGTACGAGAGAACTCTCCCATCGTCTGAACCCCACGATATGAGAGAACTCTCCCATCCTCTGGTCCCACGATACGAGAACTCTCCCATCGTCTGACCCCACGGTACGAGAACTCTCCCATCGTCTGACCCCACAGTACGAGAACTCTCCCATCGTCTGTCCCCACGGTACGAGAGACATCTCCCATCGTCTGGCCCCACGGTACGAGAACTCTCCCATCGTCTGGCTCCAGGGTACGAGAGAACGGTTCGAGAACTATTCCATCGTCTGGCCCCACGATACTAGAACTCTCCCATCGTCTGACCCCACGGTACGAGAGAACTCTCCCATCGTCTGGCCCCACAGTCACTTTCAGTTACATAATAGCTGGAAAATGAAGCTACACTTAAAAATGGGGCACCTTTTGTGATAATGGTACGTTAATTAGGTAGGAGTGATCGAAAACACTCCGGGTTCTCACATCATACAGCTTCGGACTGGGAATGACGCTATACACTTCGACACACACATATTCCGACGATTGGCTGCTTATAAAGTAACGATTTAAGAAATGAGACAAAAGGTATAATTTAACTCTTATCAAACTGTACAATAAAAAAGTTTGCGAAATGTGCTTCATGGTATTTCGTTGTGCAACGAAAGACTTTACGTTATACCCATGTAAAACTGTTTGAAGGCTTGGTGTTTACATCCGATTGCAAGACGCTGATTAAACTTACTATGCGTCTCTGCGATTCGATCATATGTTACCTTAGAAACAGAGACTAGCTCGGCTAGTATTTAATTAATGGTTTAAGTAGAAATTTAAACGGTTAATCTGTTCAAAGTCGTTACATTAAGCTCAAATTATGTTATTTGTATAAATTCGTCGTTACACCGGCTGTTAACTTACAGTTTCACTTAAGTGTATTAATGCGTTTTCGTCATGATGTTTAAAGTTTGTGTTTTTTCTATGTGTTGTTCAACACGGATCTTATTTCATAATAATGCAGTCAACTTATTTACGTAATGGTTTATTAAATAACGAACGTGACAACATCTAGAGCATATGTGTGAGTATTGGCAACGTAGAAATAAGTGAGGTATTAAATACAATTATGTCCAAGTGCGTTCACACTAGATAAAATATTTGGAAAATGTCAGCATATTTGTTTCAAAATCTAACATTTCAATAGAAATAATATCAACAAATTGTCACCTTGGACCATCGCATCGCAACGTATGGGTCATTGCAGTTGTTGCTTTAATATTCATAAAACCATCTTACCATGTAAAAACCTGGGATTTTATGTACAGTTAATTCAGAATTTACTAATTTGTCATGACTTTTTTACACTTTGTTTTTAAAAAAAAATAACCGACCAAAATTGCGAATTAACTATATTGACTTTAAAATAGTATAATGGTATATCCTCGGAAAGATTTCAATCCGAGCGGAACTTTGAACTGCGTTCAATAATTGATATTGTACCACGGCACGTGACTTGTTTTCTATATAAAATGAAGGAAACCTACCGTGGGTTATTACCCCGATATACCAACGGAGATAAGTATGACGTCACTTTGATTGTCCGCGCACTGTTTATGAATGAAAACGACGTCATAATTGCTGTCGTGACGTCATGTTTACGCGGAAAAGTGGAGGACGTTTTGTTAATATAATTCTCATTTAATACCTTTAAATCGAAGATAACTTATAGATGAAATCGTGTTAGAATCGAAATAATCGACGTGTAAGCGTTGATTATTGCGGTAATAACCAACGGTATGTCGTTCCGATGCTTGTTATCAAACCACTCGGGCTACGCCCTCGTGGTTTAATTCCTACGCATCGGAACTCCATACCGTTGGTTATAACCGCAATAACCAACGGTAACCCGTCGATTATTTCTTAAATATACAATATATCGCTAGATGCCTTTTATTTGTGTGTGGAGTTCCATTCACATGTAAAAGCTGAGGTAAGCTGCATTGATGTAACAATTGGGTCAGGCTTTGTGAAAAAGGGGTTTAATGCATCTGCGTAACGTGATGTCCCAGATAAGCATGTGCAGTCCGCACAGGCTACTCAGGGAGAAAACTTTCCGCCTAAACTTGATATTTGCTAAGAAAATAGTTACTTTCTTTATAAAGAAAATATCATAAAAGTGGAAAGTGTCGTTCCTGATTAGCATGTGCGGAATGCACAGGCTAAACTGGCACGACACTTTCCGCACGTGCATTGAGCAGTACAATATACAATCATATGTCAAATATGAAAATTAAGATTTTTTTTATTACTCAATATAATACATACAATGTATACATGTATATGATCATACAACATAGTGATTGTACAAAGCAATAAAGTTCAGACAGGTTATACAAGATATGCTAATATATATTTTTTCTAAAGAGAAAAGAAAAGAACAACAGAAGAATAGTTATGAAAAATGATGAGTTGTATAAAGTCGGAAGAATGCATACTGGACGTGTGTGTTTTTTTTTTGTATATTCACAATGGTCTTATAAGATTGAAAAAAAATATACAAAAATATTTTAGAAAGATAAACTAACATTAGATTGAAATCTATATAAGTGGACAAACATTATGAGAATTTAATCCGATTCCATTTTTGTTCAAAGATTTGTAATGTGTCATTACTGAGGGCTATTTCTTTCTCAATCTGGATTTTTAGTTTAAGACTATGGACAAAACAATTAAAAATTGGTACTTGTTTTTTGTACTTCATGTTATAGATAAAATATTTCATCATTATAAGAATAAAATTCACAATATTATTACAGTCTATTGATTTCAATGAGTAAATTCCGAAACTTACATTTAAGAACGATAGTTTCACGTTTAGTTGCTGTTGTTCAAGAAAAGATTCTAATTGATTCCAAATAGGCTGGATGTGTTTGCACTCCCAAAAAAGATGTTCTATTGTTTCGATGTTTTCACCGCAGAAGTCACACAGATTTGAGTTAGATAATTTGCATTTAAAGAGGTATTTATTTGTAGCTATAATTCTATGGATGTATTCATATTGAAAATTTCTCAGTGTGCTTTCAATAGTTGCTTTATATGACATGGTAAGTATGTGTTTCCAATTAAGTTCATGTTCTCCGAAAAGGACTTGCCATTTATTTTGGGTTTTGGAGTTTTCTGTAGGGTTTTTAATTTGTAGTGTGTAAAATAGTTTATTCGTTTTGTTTTTTCTTCCAAGTATGTTTTCTACGAATGTTGTTTGAGTACATGGTGTATTATTTGTATTGATTTCAGATTTAATATGTATGGGTATGCTTTTGATTAGTGTGTAGTACTTCAGAAAATTATTTGAAGGTATTCCGTATATGTAGCATATATCATTGAAAGAGTAGAAATCCTTAATTCTGTAGTCATAAAATTGGTCGACATATTTAATGCTTTGTTCAAACCAATCTTTATAGAAAAACGTCTTATTGTTTGAAGTAATGTCTGTATTGTTCCATAAAAAGTTTTACTGCTGGTTTGGGATTTTAGGTTATGAGTGACATCACTCCATACTAATAGAACATCAGACAGAAATATGTTTTCATTTGCAATTTCATGTGAGATAGTATTGCTGATGTTACATTAAAAAAGTAAGGAGTCACCATATTTTTTTAGGATTTTCTGGTAGAATAATTTCCATTTACTCGTATAAGTATTATCTAGGTATCTTTTAACCCAGCTGCACTTGATTGCATTCAAGAATGAGTCAATGTTCGTTAATTGGATACCTCCATTTTCTACATATTGAATTAACTGAGTTCGTTTTATTTTATCAGGCTTACCGTCCCATATGAAATTCAATATTGCTGATTTTATATCGTTAATAACATCATTTGGTGGATTTGGGAGAACTGTTAATACATAAATTAATTTAGGAAGTGCAAACGTTTTCAATACTGTGTTTTTTTCCGATTAGTGTAAGTTTCAGGTGATGCCATGATTTTAAGCAGTTTTTAAAATTCTGCATTATAGGTAGTATGTTTTTAAGAACTGTATCCTTTTCATTATTTGTGAAAGTAACTCCTAACGTTATGGCTTCATCGGAAGTCCAATTAAATTTCATTTCTTTTTTATATAGGACATTACTTTGTTTTAATTACCTACTCGTAGCACAGTACATTTACTTTTGTTTAGTTTAAGACCCGATGTCATTCCGTAAAGGGTTAGTGACTCTATTAGGTTATGGAAAGAATCGAAATTGTCGCTTAAAAAATAAGTTGCGTCGTCAGCAAATAGGAACTGTTTGATATCTTCATCAGGTTCTAGTGATACGCCTTTAATGTGTTTATATGATTGATTGATTGATTGATTAATTAAGATTATGTGAACGAACTTAAGGGACTACTTCAAAGTTATTTTGTTATTTTATTAATGATGTCAAATGTATTCTTAATCAGACCAGTCGGACGTTATTCGTTTAAGGAAGCGAAGCACAGAGATGCCATTTTCAGTATTGACGATTACAAATTACAGAACTCCATCTTTTAGCTAGTGTATTTTGGAATTTAACAATTTTGTAAATACTTGTTATATTTAACAAATCGCCTACAAAATCTTAGTTTCAACATTTTCTTTTGTCAACCATCGCACCAAACGTAAATACGTTGATAGTGAAATATGTTCTGTGTTAATAAAATCAATGGATACATATTGGTTACATCAAGCAATAAAGAAAACTATTGAATAAGCTGGTCATCTCGAAACACGCACAATACAATCTTGTACTGCATCATAAAGAACGCAGAAATGTTGTTGTTTTATTCCATGTTTATTCTGAATTACAACCCATAAAATGGGCATCTCATGAATCGGCCGACGAATGTCCCGTCTACTGTCTGCCGCAGCGACAACTGCCGTTTGAGCAAATAGGCACCAGGTGGATCGGTCCTGAAATAGTGTAAACAAAATATGAACTTCGTTCAGGGAAAACCGGGTTAAATGCGTTTGCATAACGTGTCGTACCGGATTAGACTTTGCAAAGGCTAATCAGGGACGACCCTTTCCAAATTAACTGGATGTTTGCTTAGAAGATACGTCCCTTAAACGAAAAATACAATAAAGCATATAGTGTCGTCCCTGATTAGCCTGTATGGACTGCACAGGCTAATCTGGGATGACACTTTCCGCTTTTAAGATATTTTTCGTTTCAAGTAAGTCTCATCTTAGGAAAATAAGTTTTTGCGCACAAGCCAATCTGTGCTCTATCTTAGAAAGGGACTTAAGAGACTCTAAATATACCTCGTTGTTACACACAATCGAATTCATTCTATTTTTCAATAGGATACAGTTGATCGAAAACCATACCTATGTGTATGTTGCACTGCAACGGAAGCCCTCCGACTGTCACACCCGCGCAATCAGCATTGCTCGTGCATCCTAAAACGAGAGCGCCGATGGCGTTAAAAGCATACAGTAGGTGCAAGATACAGGGAAGAATGGCGTCACGTGGTATAATGTAGTTCGATATCGCCATCCGCGAATTTCTCAAATCAATAATTTCAAACAATTACCGACTATTTAAATAGATAATCTTTCCATTTACACCAGTGTTTGAAACGCTTATGAAAAATAATTACCCAAGCCTTTCAAAATTTAAGCACGGACAGATCTGTATCGAACTATTCTTTTCACAAATGAAAATAGACGCTTCCCTATTCGTCTGCGTCAAGAATTTGTCGTAAAACTTGTGGTAAGCGTTAGATGCAGACGTGCACAACAGATTGAGTTCTGAATACAGATTTCTGAATGCAGATTTTTATAGAAACTCCTCACAGCAGTTACTTCCCTTGCTTCGCCCGGTCAGTAACTTTTAGTATAAGGGAGGCCACTGCGTAGAAGATTGAGATTTATAGTGCAGATAGAATTGTTTTACGAACGAAATTTGTTTTAGGTTATAAGAAGATTTTTTGACATAAAACGGTCTTAGAAAAATTCACTAAAAACGGTGTCACCAATATTCTTGGAAGAAAACGTTAGAAAACGCACCTATGCTAACAAGTCCGTTATTCATTTAATGTCTGTTGTCGCCGTGTACATGTTTTGATTCACACGAATTTTCATCCGAAAATAATGCGTGTTGAATTGGAGAAAGCGTAAACGGTCATGCAAAGTAGTTGAAATACCAGAGTTTGTATAACTTTGACATCTTAAAAATAACTATTTAAAGAAATTGCTTAGCAACCAGTAACTTAATATCATTTCATTTTAAGAAAGTAAAATTCTCTCAAATAGACAAATAGCAATCTTTCTAAACAAGAACTGTGTAATTCGATGTCAATATGTATGCACGTTCAATGGAAAAATTTAGTTTTGTAAGAAAATACCGTTTACATCAGTGTCCGCAAAATGTTTTAACTGTCCTTATTTAACGAAGAGTTAAACGAACTACGAGTGATATAAAAACTGTAACACACACAACTTAAAAGATATCTTTAACAGAGTACTCTTAGCAATTTATAAGTGTACATGTTTATAAATGTATTTCTTGTTTTTATAATCAATTATTTATAATCATTATACTCATGTTTTATATTAAATATTTTCAAACAAGTACTGTACTAGTGTTTGATATTTACGAGAAATATGCATACCAATTTTCATATACAATGTATAATCATTGACCGATCGGGTAAGAACGACGCTTACCGGTACCTCCCAGATCATCGTGTGTGCACGAGCAGCCGCCGTCGATGCAGTGCAACGCCCAGCCAGTTCCGGTGCACTCGGTCAGGTGACAGTCATTGACTGAGGTGCAGGTCTCACAGGCGACGTACGCTTGGTAATCAAAGAAATATATGAGCCTCGCTATTGAAAAACTGTGCTTAACCCATTTATGCCTAGTGGACTCTCCCATCCTTCTAAATTGGATCAATTTAATTCAAAAATTAGGGATGTCTAGTATATTTATTTCTATATTTAGAATATTTCTTACATAAATTCCTTTAATCAAACAGCGCAGACCCTGATGAGACGCCGCATCATGTCTTCAAAACGCAGCGTCTCATCTGGGTCAACGCTGCTTGCCAAGGCTTTTTTCTAGACGCTAGGCATAAATGGGTTAATCCATTTGAATAAAGTGTTCATTATGAATTTCCAAGGGAGGTTGTTCAATGGTCATTATATACATAAACAAACAATTTGCTGGGTGTGACATTTAGTTATTGTCGTAAATGCACGATGTTTAGGTACGAGTGGATAGGGTGGAAAAAGGAGATATTTACTTCTAGAAATAAAATTACATTTTTAGGGTGTTCGAGTTACATTTATAATCAAAATTTTCGAAAACACTTAATTGCATGAAGAGTATGCCAGTGTTATTAAAGCAGAACATCTTTTACGAACAGTATGTTGACATGAAACACAAGAACCTAGTTAAAACACAAATCGAATCTTTTTTTTCAGCATTGCTTCCGAATAGCATATATCATGAATTGATTTAAACATGCAAAATAAAAAGCACATAAATAAAATATTGAATGTCTCACCTACTAAGCACGTCAATGTTAGCAGAATGAGTTTCATGTTGACGCTCCTTGGAGGACTAATGATTGATAACCAATGGAAGATGGTCCGATTCCGTATAACCTTATTCACCAACTCTGCAAACCACGTGACAACCGCAGAACGATCACGTGGTTTCTGAGTTAAAGGGACAACATGTTTTGAAGATTTCAAATTATATGGTATTTATATCAAAGCAGGTAAAGTTCCGGTAAAAATGTGTTTGTTTTGATAACATTCTGGATTAAATTAGGTTTTATTTTACATCAACGCACATTTCTTTATGTAATTACGTAATACGTTTTAATTGTGCGTTTCGTAAATTTGAAATAAAAGTATGGATTTCAGTTGTTTTTATAAAAAACATAAACAGGTAGACGAAATAGCCGACACAGAGGACATTAAGATAAGTTTTATCATGTTCCAGCGGGCATTGTCTCATCATTTTATGTAATAAACCCACAAAATTGCAAACTTTAGCGCTAATTGACATAAAGTTGGTAAATGTATACTTATTTGATGGATAAATTGTAATTATTTCTTGATTACACATCAATAACTTTAAAAATCCTGTATAGAAATAATGTAGTAAATAGACACCATCAAATGTCTTAAGTTGTTCACGGAAACAAAAAATAGTCTAAAAAATATAGAGTGTGCACTTGGGACATGGCTGAAAATAAGTAAAACAGGCTCTGATAAGTGTTAACTTATGTTCACTGATTTAAAAAGCGTTCGCTAAATTCGTTCATGAACCACTGATTCACTATGAAGATAAACAAACGTTTATTAATCAGCAATCAAACGTTAACTTTTGCTTGAAGTCTATTGTTTTTGTAGGCAATGGGTTCGTCTGCTTAAAGGTAAGCGAATCGTGTGATGACAAGGGTTCTAATTAAAGGAATTCTAAAGCGGTCACATCTAAAGGTTATCGCGGTATGACTTGTCCACAATTTAGGTTCTCTAGTATAACCTTATTCAAGGTCATTTAACTAACTGGTAATTTGTCTGGCTGTGTTATCATGTTAACGATGATGGTGATGATGATGTTGATGATAATGTTTAAGTAGTAGTAGTAGTAGTAGTAGTAGTAGTAGTAGTAGTAGTAGTAGTAGTAGTAGTAGTAGTAGTAGTAGTAGTAGTTGTTGTAGTAGTAGTAGTAGTAGAAGTAGTAGTTGTAGTAGTAGTAGCAGTAGTAGTAGTAGTAGTAGTAGTAGTAGTAGTAGTAGTAGTAGAAGTAGTAGTAGTAGTAGGAGTAGTAGTAGTAGTAGTAGTAGTAGTAGTAGTAGTAGTAGTAGTAGTAGTAGTAGTAGTAGTAGTAGTAGTTGTAGTAGTAGTAGTAGTAGTAGTAGTAGTAGTTGTAGTAGTAGTAGTAGTAGTAGTAGTAGTACTTGTTGTAGTAGTAGTTGTAGAAGTAGTTGTAGTAGTAGTAGTAGTAGTAGTAGTAGTAGTAGTAGTAGTAGTAGTAGTAGTAGTAGTAGTAGTAGTAGTAGTAGTAGTAGTAGTAGTAGCAGAAGTAGTAGTAGTAGTAGTAGTAGTAGTAGTAGTAGTAGTAGTAGTAGTAGTAGTAGTAGTAGTAGTAGTAGTAGTAGTAGTAGTAGTAGCAGTAGTTGACTAATAGTACTAATACTTGTTGACTTACAATGTTCTGAAAGGCTTCTTACATGTAGATGATATTCGTTTGTAGAACTAGAAAATCACGATGTAGTCTAAAACAAGGTTACGTCAATTTAAAAGACACGCATTTGGCCTTCTTCTTTATCAATAGTTAAAGATGATTGCTCAACAGAACATTTTCTGGCGACTTTACAGTAGGTGTTAGTGTGAGTGATAATGACGGTGTAACATTATTGTACATGTTCAATCTGTTTGTTTATTGAGTTTTTTCCGTACAGTCTTTCATTAGCCATACCACAGCAGTTTGCCAACAAACCGTTTGCTGGGTGAGCTTGTGAAACATTCGTGATATGAGCACACATGCCTATGCAAGTAACTGACAACTACCCGTAATGAATCTGGGTGAATATAATCTGATAACTTATTTCTCCACCATACCGGTAATTTATCTTTAGCTCTCTACATGTCGCAGTAATGATGTTACGTGCCACTATTCCTTTTCACAATTAGATGACTTATAATCATATTAGGCGTCAATACTTGTTCTGTCATCATCATCATCTCACCAATTAAAATTTTTTCATATTCCATCTAGAGTTCTACTGGGTATCACTAAAAAGGTCAAGTAACCCCATGAGGATTGTTATTTTCGAAAAGTATGTTTGAAGGTTACGTAACACATTTGTTATTTATTGAAGTTTAAACTGTCGATGGTTGTGAACGTTTGCTCTATTTGTTTTACGTTTAAACAATGTATTTGAAACGTAGTTGTTTTGTAGAAACTACAATTCATATTAACTTAGCAAAACTACATTTTGGATTGACACGTTTTTTCGTTCAGCATAAAATAGGTGGTCCTTTAATAGATAAGCGAGTGATGTTAAGACATATCCCACAAACGTTTGATGCGCTGTCATTCATTTGAAAATTCGACAAGAACAACAATGAAAATCGCTTTTCTTCTTGCTGTCTTGGGTAAGCTTTCATAAAATGTGTTTTGTATTTCGTGAACAAATATAAAAATTAGCTGTTTAAAATTTCACTCAACGTTCTTTTTACATTCAGCTGATTATTGTTAATGCGGTTTGATTTGCTTTTTTGACGGTTATGATATTGTATTAAACAGTAAATATTCCCATTTGAAAATTATACAAAATTCATACAAAATATTTTTAATTTAATGTGTGTTTAATGTCAAATGTTTAATTTACTAATGTATTTGTTCCCTTCGCTAGACAAGGAATCAAAAACATTCAAACTTGCATGTGTGATGCAAAACTAAAACGGATGTCGATTTTGACTGATAGTCAAAATGATAAACCGCAAACAACACACCTTTGGATTAGACGAGACGAATGAAAGCATATATCACACAATTCTCGTCCCATTCAAAACATTTGCTTAGTCGTGGCACGAAAGTTTTGAATGTCAAAACAATTATTGACCAATGATATTGCTTGTTACAGTAATAATAATAATAATAATAATAAAATCTTTATTTAAAGAAGATATACTTGTTAAGAAATACATCAGATGAAATTACATAATATGCAATTTATATAATACATTTCTTATTTTCAACAAGGTCTTCTAACAAGATACAATTTACAACAAATACATCATATTTCATCTTGAGCAATAAGAACAAAACATAAAGAATCATATATGCATGCACATATAATGATATATATTATAATTTAAAACAAATGACAGACATAAAACTACAATAACCATCTATGCAAGAACAGTATTTAAACATTAAACTAATGTTATTTACTAAAACAACATGAAGCATGTTCAGTTTATTTCATAAAGTGTGGAAGAAAGATAAGCTTTTAATTTTTTCTTAAATGTAATTAAATTGTTTGTTTGACGTATATATTGGGGTAACGAATTCCATATTGTTTTGCTAGAAAATTCAAACGATTGTTTAAAATAGTTTGTTTTGGGTATTCGCACTAGCTTTAAATCCCCCTTTTCGCAAGATCGCAAGTTATAGTGATTATTTTGTGAAGGTGTCAAAAGGTCACGTATGTATGTTGGGGTTTGATTGTGAAATGCTTTAAATACAATAACTGACGTGAAATAGTGATTACGCTGTTCGAAAGTCAACCATTTTAGATCTTTAAATAGTGTTTTTGAATTAGTGTTGTACTTTTTATTTAAAATATGTGCACCACAACGCTTTTGTATTTTGACTATTCTATTAATTTCCGTTTTGGCCGCTGAACTCCAGGTAACGCATGCGTAGTCGGATATAGGTGAGATATAACCATTATAGAAGAGCTTACGCATTTCAAGGGTTAGATATGGTTTTATTTTTTGCAAAAGAAACATTCGTGATGACATTTTTGAACAAACGCTGTTAATGTGTAGTTTCCAAGATAGAGTATTGTCAATATAAAGGCCAAGAAGTTTTTGACAATTTACTGTTTTGATCACCGTATCTGAAATTTTAAGTTTTAGATCTGTTATATTTTGAGCTTTCCGTTTTGACCCTAATACCATACAAGTAGTTTTTAGTGGATTAATAATCATGTTATTAGTTTGGCACCAATCATTTACAATTGAAAGATTTGTTTGTAGCTTATTTTGAAGTGTTTGAATATTTGTTCCCACAGTGTGCAATGTTGTATCATCAGCATACATTGCAGAATCACATGTAAGATCTAGCGAAAGATCATTAACGTAAATAAGAAATAGAAGAGGTCCTAAAATAGATCCTTGGGGAACACCAGCAATGATGCTTTTACAAGTAGAGGTAGTGTTTTCTGCTTTGATAAACTGAAATCGATTGCGTAGATATGAAGAAAATAGGTCGCATGACATATCATTAAAATGATAAAGTTTTAATTTGTGTAAAAGAACCCTATGGTCCACAAGATCAAATGCTTTTTTAAAATCCAAGAAAATTGTACCTACCAGATTTGCATTGTCAATTTGTTTAAGCCATGAATCAACTATATTAATCAATGCTGTTTGACAAGAATGATATTTGCGAAATCCCGACTGAGTTTTGTTTAATAGACCTGTACATTCTAGATATATATGCAATTGTTTAGATATATGCTTTTCAAATATTTTAGATATAGTAGGTAAAATTGATATTGGTCTATAATTATTGGGATCTTCTACCGATCCACCCTTGTATAAAGGTATTACGTTTGCAATTTTAAGCATGTCGGGAAAGGTTCCATGTGATATACAGTTATTTATAAGCGCAGTGATTGGTTGTATAATGAATTCTTTGCAAAGTTTAATAATGCTGGGCCCTATACCATCAGCCCCAGCAGATTTGTTTGAATGAAGTTGATTAATTAAAGAACTAACTTCTGATGTAGTAATAAACTGAACAGAGAAATGCTTAGATTCTAGCTTAGCATCTAGATATGTTTTCAATGAGTGGAAATCGTGTTCAGCAAATTTAGTCTTTTTAATAAGTTTCGAGATGTCAACAAAGTGGTCATTAAGTGCATTAGCTACATTTGTTTTACCAGATATTATCTGATCATCCTTCCTTATCACATTTGGCAAAATAGAGGATTCTGTGTGTTCATTTGATGCTAATTTAATAGTTTTCCAGAGCGATTTCGCACTTGTTTTGTTTTGTTCCGCATTCGAAAAATATTCTTTTTTTGCCATTTTGATTGCACTGTTACATTTATTACGCCACAACTTATATTGTGGCCAATTAGATTCACGTTTATATTTATCCCTTAAAGACCTTGCTTGTTTTACGTTTTCGTTGTACCAACCAGGTTGTTGTAATCTCTTCACTTTTTTATATTTGATAGGGGCATTCTTATTAAGGACTGAGTTTAATATTGTATAAAATACTTCAAATGCCTCATTAGCATCCTCTATTGTTTCAACCATATCAAAATTAGCATTTGCTAAGTCATTTTGAAAATTGATTACATTAAATTTGTTAAAACATCTGTACTTAATAATTTTATGATCATCTGTTTTAACAATTTTACCTTTGACGCTTAATGTAAAAACTACTGGGTAATGGTCACTTATGCCTATTTTTGGTATGATTACCTCAGAAATGTTGTCATATTTTGAATACAAATGGTCTAATATTGATGATGAACGTTCCGTAACCCTTGTTGGAAAAGACACGTGTTGTTTTAAATTAAAATCAGTGATAAGTTTTTCCCATTTCTTATTGTTAAATATGTTTTGGCTTAAACAGTGAAAATTAAAATCCCCGGTTGAATACATATTACAATCTTCCATGTCTGTCTTATATATCTGTAATTCAAATGAGTCAATTCAATCGGTTTAAATATTTAAAATGGGGACTTAAATTCAGTGTTGGGGTGTTTATGTTCATTTTAGTATAAAAGATCAGAAATGTATAGGTGAGCTAAACATTTAGTAATAACTTAGAATTCTCATAAAATCTTTTACGAGACTCCTCCTTAACATGCACAATACCCGTCCTGTTCTCATAGCCGGTATTTGTTTATGAAGAAAAAAATACAAACGTATCCTACTTTTGGCATTCAATCTTCGTTGTAAATTGTGTCTAGGTTTATACTTGGGCCACTGTGCATTATGGACTCAAGTGTTGACACTCATGATATATACAGGGCAATTGAGATTTAATAATTGGACGACACACATTCCTATCAGGATATGTATGAAGAAAGCTGATAACTTGTTTTGGCTCTCAGTGGACGAATTGAATTATGAGCAAAATGGTTTTGTCGATTGGGAAAAAAATCCCGACATACAAACACATTTCAATTTCATTGTTTGAGCTATATCTCGCTTTGATTTTGTACAAATTCTGCAAAATCTCACTGGATCCTTTTCATTCCCGTTTCAAAATCATTTTTCTGCGAAACAACTTGTATTTATTGTACACAAGACCTGCTAACTCTAAAGGAATCCCCGTTTTCATTACTTGCTTCAGGAGTCGGACTCGTGTCCTGCGAGCAGTGTCAGGTGGACGCAGACTGCACTCACACCCACTGCACCGCGGACGCATCCGGCTATAAGATGTTCTGTGAACACGGCGTTTGTCTATGCGACCACAGTAAGCCGCTGATGTTGTCTTTGTTCAGTTGATGATGATGATGATGATGATGATGATGATGATGATGATGATGATGATGATGATGATGATGATGATGATGATGATGATGATGACGATGACGATAACGATGACGATGACGACGACGAGGGCGACGACGACGACGACGATGCTGACGATGATGATGATTATGATGAAGATGATGATGACGGTGATGATGACGATGACGATGACGACGACGAGGGCGACGACGACGACGACGATGCTGACGATGATGATGATTATGATGAAGATGATGATGACGGTGATGATGACGGTGATGATGATGATGATGATGACGATGACGACGACGATGATGACGATGATGATGATGATAATGATGATGATCATGATGATGATGATGATGATGATGATGGTGATGATGATGATGATGATGATGATGATGATGATGATGATGATGATGATGATGATGATGGTGATGATGATAATGATGATGATGATGATGATGATGATGATGATGATGATGATGATGATGATGATGATGATGATGATGATGATGATCGTCCCTTTCCTCTCAGACTTTCCGTGCAAGCTTCCCAGCGACTGCCAGAGCCACTTCGGCTCTTGCTCCAGCGGCGGCTTCCTGGGTGGCGCCTGGCACTGCGTGGACAGCTCGTGCTCGTGTAGCCATAGCGGTGGTGGCATCGGCGACTGCCTCAATGGTAACATCCAGCACTGCCTGGGTATCATCGGCGGAAGTAAGTGTCCGTCGAACACAGACTGAGGAATTATGTTCTTGTCGTTTTGTCGGGCAAAGGTTAATGGGCAACGTGTGTTAATATTTATAATTTGATGCTAATAATATAGACACAAACCAAAGGTGATTTGTATTGCCACCTTGTGGAGCAAAACTTACCGAGATATCTTTGTTTGTTTAATTGGTGGAAATACTTTCAACAGAAACAACTGTATTTCTTAACTCTCTATGAATGCAAGTACCTTAAATTATCAGAGCTATTTAGAAGCATGCACCGCATACTCTAGTACCTTACACTACATCTTACACTACCTATTAAACATTGCTTAGAACACATTTACTTTATACTTCTTGATGTAAAACAATTAAGGACGACGCTACAGGTTATCATCTGGTTTGTGTTATTGTTATCATGCAATGTTTCTTTGCATAGACGTGTTAACCCATTTATGCCTAGCGTCTGGAAAAAAAAATGCCTTGGCAAACAGCGTAGACCCAGATGAGACGCCGCATAATGCGGCTTCTCATCAGGGTCTGCGCTGTTTGCTTAAAGGAATTTCTCTAAGAAATATTCTAAATATAGAAATAAACATAATAGATATCCCTAATTTTGGAAATAAATTGATCCAATTTAAAAGGATGGGACAGTCCACTAGGCATAAATGGGTCAAAACATCATATAGCCTGTTGCGATGTGCAGTATTAAACGTATTGAAGGTATGTAAAAATATATAATATGCATTATCTATTTTACTTTCAGTTGGAAAGAAGTAAACGGACCATGTGTGTACCTTATACATATCAAACGTTTGCCTAAATTCCAGGAACTTGTAATAAAAATTCGTAACCTTGTACATTGTATGTTTTTCTTTGAGTTTCGACAAAAGATTTTTAGGAGACCTACTCAAGTTCAACGACATCGTGTTTTGTTTTAATAGCAATTGATTTGAATTTTTAGTTTAAACTTAATCATTTAAGCTCGATTGCATCAAATCCTAAGGCTTATTTATAAACGCTCTCGAGTCCGTTTCCTAGGAATAGAACCAGTTCTTGTTATATATGAGAGAGATATAAAGAACGCCCCCACTCTGAAGATCGAACCCGTTTCCTCCAGCTAGGTTGCTAAGCGGACATCCTATATACTACGCTACGGCTACCAGAATTAATTTGAAATGTTCTTTGAGATAGCTTTAATATTGAGCTTGTCTTGTTGCACAGTCAGTTAACATAGTGCATTTCCACACTTAAGGCATACAAAATACTGATTTACAAATTTAACAAGGTAAGCGTCGAATACAAATACGTGGATTAGCACGGGAAAATGTGTCTTTCTATTTATCGCCATATAAACATATATGTTTTAAACACTAACAGAGTGTTTTCTAGATGGTCATTGGCAATTTAATTTAAATCCCCAAGGAATACGCGTCCATCCGTTGCATGTATGCGTTTATGATTGTCCAAAATTCAATTCTTACCAAGGCGGACATATGGTGTACTTCCGGTTACAAAATAAACTAAGATGGTGGTCCAAGAAAACAAACGCCATTTTAAAAGCAAAACCTCGTTTAAGTGTATCCTTTATAAATTACTAAAGTAAGTAATTTGCTTTGGCTATATGCATACATACAATTTTCGCAAATATTGATTTCTATCAAACCACGAGACCCAGAAAGTTCTATATGAATGTTTTAAATATGAAAATTGCTTTGAATAAGTCATCTTAATTAAATACCTCTTTGCTTGGTGGGGACATATATTCTATAGCACGTGGCATGTATTAACATCATTATTTGTATGATGTAGCAATGTAGTAATGTAGCAATCAAATGTACAGCTCTGTGATTAACCTTTGAGGTTTTTTTTGTATTTACATCATAATTTGAAGTTATGTAGCACTAAAATATACAGCTCTATAATTAACCTTTGAGTTGTTGAGACTTTGAGAGAATAAAAAGCAATTGTGTCAAGCAGCGCATTATAAAAAGTTAAACAATTATAAACAGTAATAAAGTTATAAGTGCATTAATCTGAAAACAAAAACAAGATGTGTTTGTGAAACACTATGTCCACCTCCTCCCCGCCCATATATTTGACCTTTTACCTATAAGGATGACCATGACCTAGACCTTTCACCACTTAAAATGTGCAGCTCCATGAGATGCACATGCTTGCCAAATATCAAGTTGCTATCTTCAATATTGCAAAAGTTATAACCAATCTTATAGTTTGACGCAAACAAACCAACAAAACAACAAACAGACAGGGCAAAAACAACATGTCCCACAGTATAGACTGGGGGAAATAAAAAACGATTTATAGTGCACAATAATATTTACGAGAAAAATAATACAAATTTATGACATAAGAACAAAAAAGTGTTAAGGCAAATATCAGTGATTACACATTCTTTATTCGATATTTCCAGCAAAGACAAATAACATTTGGTCACTTTTTCGCGTTTAGAGTTATCATTTCCGCTAAATGCTCCGGTTTTCCATGTAAATAAAGACTAAATCACTCATGAAAATGTTAATTTCTCTGACTTTATGGATTAAAGAATATACTCTACAAACACCAACACATGTCCTCTATAGAGTAGTTATGTAGTCCTGGTTCAGTATTCACCAACACATGTCCTCTATAGAGTAGTTATGTAGTACTGGTTCAGTATTCACCAACACATGTCCTCTATAGAGTTGTTATGTAGTACTGGTTCAGTATTCACATGTCCTCTATAGAGTAGTTATGTAGTACTGGTTCAGTATTCACATGTCCTCTATAGAGTAGTTATGTAGTACTGGTTCAGTATTCACCAACACATGTCCTCTATAGAGTAGTTATGTAGTACTGGTTCAGTATTCACCAACACATGTCCTCTATAGAGTTGTTATGTAGTACTGGTTCAGTATTCACATGTCCTCTATAGAGTAGTTATGTAGTACTGGTTCAGTATTCACATGTCCTCTATAGAGTAGTTATGTAGTACTGGTTCAGTATTCACCAACCAATTCTAAGACTTAAGTCTAAAAATTAGGAATATTCTCGAAACTGATTTGTTGTAATAGATTAACCCATTTATGCCCAGTGGACTCTCCTATCCTTCTTAATTGGATCAATTTATTTTCAAAATTAGGGGTGTCAAGTATATTTATTTCTATATTTAGAATATTACTTACTGAAATTCCTATAAGCAAACAGCGCAGACCCAGATGAGACGCCGCATCATGCGGCGTCTCATCTGGGTCTACGCTGTTTGCAATGTCCTTTTTTTCAGGACGCTAGGCATGAATGGGTTAATATAGTCCAAAATGATAAGAACTTTAATACCACTAGCTATATAATACTGCATTAAGAACTTATATTGATGACACTAGCAAACTTAAAAGCCTGTAAACATTGGTACGCTGAAAGTTTTTTCATAGTTCTAAGTCATCTCTTTGTGTTTAATTTTAAGAATGGGTTGGTAAAAACGGACACATGCCTGTTTAGCACGCGTACGTGATGGCCGCGCCTCGAGTGACGTTGACGTTAGTGACGTCAAACTCGCTGCCGCTGTAGCATTTCTGACGTGATAGGTAGAGAGCGTTTGTCAAATAACCGTTGACGGCATACACGCCGAACTTGGAGCCGTAGTTGTTGCCGTAATGGAGCACGAAGCGCCCTTTGTCACTATTTCCGGCGTCGGCTGCCGCCTCCTTTTTGAAGCCGCTGATACTGGCATGCTCGCTTGAAACAAAAACAAGATAATGTATGTGTTTAGAAAAAAATCACACACTATCTTTACTTAATTACTAAAAGGCCTATCTACGACTATCTTAAATTGCTTTTATAATGAATACAATTTTCCAAAAATGTAAGTCGAATCTCCCCGAAAGGGCGGAAGTACAGTCGCCGATTAATCCGTCCGTTCGAATTCAAATTTTTATGGATTGTCATGTATTGGGACTAAAACAAATTTTTTCCTATAATCATTACCGTCTTACTCGGTGTCCATATTTCTGTTCCTCACACTGTTTGTTTCCCTATTAAATCTAAGACACTAATGATCCGAATACGATGAGAGCATTCATATAGGATAGAACGATGCGCAACGTTAATACGTGTAGATTGTGCCGGTGCAATGATTATTCAGGCATCTAATGCCCTTTGACTATTATAATGTATCGGATTGTTTCCGCGCGAGATCTCAGACCCTTATGATCCGGATATGATGAAAATTGATATGCAGCATTAATTTTGTAATTGGCGGTCGTGGCGATTTGATTGTTCTGGGATTTATTGCCCTTTTATAATAAATATATATAAGTCTTTCAACATTTTTCGCGCAACAACCCAGTTTACAGGTTGTTCAGCTGAACAATTTTGTTTCAGGAATTTATTTTCCTTTTATTAATTTAATAACATGGAACATGAATGCTATTCATCATTCTGTGTAAGAGCACAGGTACACATGATTCACTTTTAAGAAATATTATATGCAGTATACCTCACGGGAGTTCTCAAGTAATTATTAGATATTAACTCAACTAAATTCTCCTTATAGTTATTACACTCCAATTCATTAAACGTTAAAAATACACATGATGGCGTTAATACGTGTATTAAACGATATTTGTATTGAGCGCCAGTGTACCTTATGTGACAAGGCCCAAAAGCGGACTCCAACGAGACATCGACAGTGACATCAAATGCATCCCCGGAAATATTGGCACTCGGACATCGAACCTTGAAGATGGGGAAAGTGTATGACCATATATGATAATCATTTACATCATAATAATTAATCTAATGATAATTATTATAATAACCTATTATTATTATTATTATTATTATTATTTTATTATTATTATTATTATTATTATTATTAGTAGTAGTAGTAGTAGTAGTAGTAGTAGTAGTAGTAGTAGTAGTAGTAGTAGTAGTAGTAGTATTTATTATTATCATCATCATCATCATCATCATCACGTCGCACTAATTCTAAATGCACGGAAGTTCATAAAAGTGATTTTGAGAAAATCGCTTCTCAAGTTTTGAAATAACAAATCATGTATTATACAACAAGATATCTTTATAAAATGTTTAAAGGTGATTCAGATGTATGCAATCTATCAATTTGCAAAATTTAAAGACAATTGCTTTTAAAATAAAAAAGTTATATTTATTAATAATTTTGTTAATCTGTCGATTTGTGCAATTTTTTTGACTTTCGTACATTTAAAATTAGTGGTACGTAGAAGACGATGCTATTTGCTGAATCCTATACAAAGACATTAGCGATTTTAGAATTAAAATGAATAGAAAATTGTCACGTTTTGCCAATGTTGAGGGGTCAATAGTGCCTTAGTAGAGAATGGTATACAGTATGCCGTTTGTTGCATCGTGTATAGCTCGTCAAGCCCGACAAAATGATACCAAATATGCCATTTTTGCAATTTTTGACATTCGCGACTTTAGAAATAATGCGACGAACATTCTCATCCTGCTAATCATCATCATCAACGTCGTCTTCGGCATCGCATTATCAGTAACACCAACGTCGTCTGCGAGGCCATCATTTTCATCATCATTTTTCCCTTTTTCATTTTCGTCTTCTTCTCCCTTCTTATGCTTATATTTTTCATAACATTTTAAATCTATCTTCAGCATTTAAATACAAACAGAGCATAAATATCAGTTCAAGTGCAAATGTTTAACCTCCAGGCATGCAAATCGAAAAGATCCATTGTTTTTTCCTTCGGCGTCCATAGGGCCAGCCGTAAAATTACCGAATGTAGCGGAAATGACGTCACTCTTCGTGCTCACCGCGGTTATAATGACGTCATCTGGGGAGTTCTATAGGAGATAATATGAGCTTTAATGTAAATCAATGATATGTAACAAACAATTTTGTCATAGTCATAAAATAACTCCTAATGCCTAAAATTTAAAGCTCTATATAGCTTTGGTAAGTTCGTATGCCGATACAAACAATGAGATTTCAGCGGATATGACGACATACCTCCATGGAGACCTTCACGTAGCAGGCCCTGTTGTCCCAGGCGGCCTCGGGGCCGTCATACCAGGAGAGGGGCTGATAGAGGTCACGTAGAGGCAGCGTGGGATTGAGACGGGGCTTCAGACGTTCTTCCATATCACCGCCTACAAAAGAAGAGAGTATATAAGTTATTTACCCGTGCTCAGGGAATCGGCACTAGCGTCTATTTCCCCCCACCCCCCACACACAAAAGTTAATACTTGCTGACATAAATATCCATTTACATCCAACCTGTTGCGATGCTTAGCTTTCAACTATTCAACTGGCTATTTTCAGATTCGGTATGCGACATGCCATAATTTTAAACAATGCTGTGCTCTCATTGGTTAATATCGGAGGCGAGGTAGCCTTGCCTACTATTTCAGGTTAACTCGAAGATGGCGTAGATGGAGGATAATGAGGACGACAACAATGACGTCTGTGACGATGACAAAACGGCCCCGTGTTCACAAAACGATTTTGCAATCGAAAATCGATTTTAACTGACATCGATTTTCATTTTTGCCTATCAACTACAATGGAAATCCATTTTCAATGACAAGCAAAATCGATTTTCGTTTGCAAAAAAATGTTTTGTGAACACGGGACCAGGATCTCTTACCTCTTTCGCAGCGAGGACCAAAGAACCCATTGACGCATTGGCAAGTATCGTTGGTAAAGCATACGCCTTCATTAAGACATCCTGGATTGCACGTGGGCAGCTTCGCTTGCAGACGCTCAAGCACTAAAGCAGACGACTTCATATGTATATTATCTGCTTCACTATATAAATGCTAATTGAGAATTTGTACTGTTTACAACTTTGTTGAAACAAAAAAAGAGAACTTTTGTGGTATCATATGGTGTGATTTATTATATTTAATTTATCCGTATTTTCAATCTGCGCAGACCGTTGTTATTATCAATTATGCAAAATACTTTAATGGAGAGGCTTGCATTTGAGATTTTTAGACGCATTACCTTGACAACATCTATCACCGATCCAATCAGGACAGCTACAGTTTCCGGTTCCGGCGGAACCATCCTGCGTGAAGAATATCTCCATGTCGTAGACGCCGCGTGAGTCGCATTTTTCAACAATGGACCCGGAAAAGGCTGGAAAAAAACACGACAGCTTATAAATGATATACTAGTAACGCATTTATTGAAACACGGCTCTAGCATACAAGGGAAATAACTGTGCGTGTGTGAAAATGAATATACATGTATACTAGCGGTCTCCCTTTGATGTAAACGGTTATGTTTGAGAAGTTTCAACTTCTTTCTTTAAAAAAAACAAAACGTTTAATTAAATATATTAAATATGAATATTTTGCCGTTCAAACGACGATAAGTTCCCTTATTATTTAATTCATTATTATATACTTTCCAACACTCACGTGGCGCAAATGGGCGGTCACGTATTTACGGTAAAATATACATACATATGCTTACCACAATGACAGTACCGCAAGAACAGAGCAGAGCCCATGATGGGTATAAACAAAATTTTCGTTAAATCCATTTTTGCAAAAGACACTCTTGGTAACTCGCAAGAAAAAAGAAAACTAATACTACGTAAAACGAGACGTAAAAGCAACATCGGTTTAACTCCAACTAAAAACCCAAGGTCTTCTTGAGAGGAATGGTTTACTGTGATATAATAAATAACAGCATAGACAGTGCTTCAAACGAATGATCTGAATAATAAATTATCATCAACAGCTTTCATTTTAGACAAATAACGCTGCAAGCAGTGTCTATAAATCTGTTTCAAATGGTATCTTGTCGCAAACTGTTACTCAGTTAAAATATTACGACAACGAGATTCATGCCGTGTAGTTGTTTAGGTACGAATAACTTGCTGTATTGCATTTATTTTTTCAAGCGAAAAAAAGGAAGCTTTAGTCGGACTGCTTAAAATTGGTACTGAACGTATTTCTATTCATGATCTTAATGTCGTTTGAGTTTACAATATAATTAAATAAATTATGTTTGAAACATTAAAAGTGTATGTGAACGATAATACAAAGTCACGAAGGCACAAAAACGTAGTAAAATGTGTTTACGTCAGTGATTGAAAAACAAACACACATACAAAACATATCTTGCTGTTCCTATAATGTCGCGTCTATATCGAAATAAAATCACGAATAATCTTAACAGAAGAAAAAATCCACCGCGAGTATACAATTGCGGGCATTGCTATAATCTTTTGATCTCTACCTCTTCAGGTTTCTAAATCATCTATCGACTTAGCCTTGTCAATCAGTTTCAATCAAGCAAACGATAAGTCTTAAACATTTTAAATACTTGGTTGTCAGTAATGTCATAGGACAGAACATAATTACATTAACATGATAATCCGTATACGTCTGTCTGTGTGTCTGTCTGTATGTCTGTCTGTCGGTCTCTCTGTCTATCTTTCTGTCTGTCCATCCGTCCGTTCTTCTGTCCGTCTTTCTGTCCGTCCGTCCGTCCGTCCGTTCGTCCGTCCGTCCGTCTATTCATTGATTCCTACCTCTCTTCATCCTTCAATAAACCGCCTCCCACAATTCGTTAGACCGTTAATTCGATCGTTTGCATAGCGGTTATTTGCAACAGACCTATTATCGGAATGTTCAGAATTAATATTCCGACTTGTTTGTCAGACAGGCAAATGTACAGAACTGATGGTTATAGTGACTGAAAATTTAAACCGAACGGTAAAACAATGTATGGCGCTAAAAATATTTCGTTTGGCCTAATACTGTTTAATAAGCGCGTGATTCGATGTGATAGAATTACTGTACGCAACAGTAATTAAAATGCTATTGTTATACAGGGTACACCTAATTAAGATATTTTTGTGATATCATAACTCGTTGTTTTATTGTACTATTTATTAAAATGCATATTGTTATACCCTTCAAAACTTGGTTGACTTATGTACAAACTATATTGTAATTCCGTGGTTGGATAGATAAAATTGTCAACATGTGTGTCATAAAGGAAAAATCCAACGACTGATTAATTATAAACAATAGTTAATAGAAAATACTTTTTGCGGCGTTCTTTTCTATGTGATTCCGTTGATTGGTGGAGCTTAGGTATACTATAGGTAGCAACAACCGGATTACATAGTTTTCAGAATATCTTCATCTACAAAAGGTATCATTATCAACAACCGACCTATTTACAATATGGATGAGGAGCAGGCGATACGCAAGCTTGAAGACGTTGTTGAAATTGTAAGTTTCAGAATAAAATTTAAATTGTATTCCGTTTATAATAACTGATTGCACCAATATGCTCCGTTGCTGTTTTTTCTTGTCTCGTTCCAGGGTTCCGTTCTTCTTTTATCGGTTGAATTTTATTTTATTTTAAGACGTTTTCAGTTACGGGCTTTTCTTGTATTCGTTCGTTTGTTTGTTCCTTCACCCATCCGTACTATTAACTCCCGTTTCTACTTTCCTCCCTTCCTCCGACCCTCCCTCCCTCCCTCCCTCCCTCCCTCCCTCCCTCCCTCCCTCCCTCCCTCCCTCCCTCCATCTCTTCCTTCTTCCCTTCCATTCTTCCCTGTCTCCTTCTTTCTAGTCCGTACTTCCTTCGTTCCCCCGTTATTTCCTTTGATCCTTCCTTCGTCTGTTCTTTCCTTCGTACCTTCATTCATTCGACCCGTCCGTCCTTCTTTCATTCCTTCCTCCCTTTTTTATTTCTTCCTTAACTCCTTCCTTAATTCCCTTATTATTTCCTTCCTATCTTCCTTCCATTCTTCTGTTCTGCCTTTGTTCCTTCAAAGATCAATAGCCATGTAATCGGTTTGCTGGTTGGTACATAAGCGAGTCGGTATTTAGTACAATGGTAGTAGTTTATTTGTGGATTACTTTGTTGCAGATGACGGATATGGCACACATCAGGCGAAGCTCACATTCAGGGCCCTCGGTAACGTTTGAAGTTAAGAAATGAGCCACGTGTAGTTAAGAAATTAGCCACGTTTAGTTAAGAAATTAGCCACGTTTAGTTAAGACATGAGCAACGTTTAGTTAAGAAATTAGCCACGCTTTAGTTAAAAAAAATTAGCCACGTTTAGTTAAGAAATAAGGCACGTTTAGTTAAGAATTGAGCCACGTTAAGTTAAGGAATTAGCCACGTTTAGTTAAGAAACTAGCCACGTTAAGTTAAGGAATTATACGTTTAGCTAAGAAATTAGCCATGTTAAGTTAAGACATTAGCCACTTTTAGTTAAGGAATTAGCCACATTTAGTTAAGACATTAGCCACGTTTAGTTAAGAAACTAGCCACGTTTAGTTAAGAAACTAGCCACGTTTAGTTAAGGAATTAGCCACGTTTAGTTAAGAAACTAGCCACGTTTAGTTCAGGAATTAGCCACGTTTAGTTAAGAAATTAGCCACGTTTAGTAAAACATTAGCCACGTTTTAGGAAAACTGGGCTAAACGTGTAAAGTGTCGTCTTAGATTAGCCTGTGAAGTTCGCACCGGCTAATCATGGTTGAAATATTCCACTGTTATCGAAAAAAAATCGTGATTCGTGTTTCGTGATATCGAAAATAGGTGAAAAAAACAATATACACACTATAAATAAAGGAAGTAGATTTTTTTATATATAAAATATATACAATTCACTACGCACGCACAATTTGCATTCTTGGGTTTACCATGTGACGATGATGATCAATCCACTGGCGTTAACTGGTACTTGCCTGGTACCGGTACCCAGTAAAAACAATTACCGAATATACTGAAAATATGAAGAAAACTTAACAACTTTTTTTAAGTATTGTAATATATCAGTTGTGATATTTTAATCAATATAAACTAATAATTGTAAAAAGATACGGTATTTTACAACTTTTCTTTTTTCGTCATTCGTGGTTGACAGTACCTTTAACAGATGGATAGAGTGTTGCCAATTAAGACTGTTTAATCAGTCATTAATATTAAACTAAATAAGCTATGGTAAAATTTTTCTTTAATCAAACATAAATTTAAACTACGTTTGGATTAATCGCGCGATATTATAATATTGTCAAATTCTATTATCTTCGTATAACAATTGTACTCCAATTACGCCCAGTTATATATAATAACATAAGGTAGGCCATACGCATAGAGACTTTCTATTACTAACTGCTTACTATTGCTAAAGACAAATATATGTATTTTCATGTTTATATCGATTGTATTTTGGATTGCAGAGTGTAACGAAAATGCTTCCGGAAATAAGTCCGACACTTGTACAAGGTAAGTCGGTATAACATTAAATGTGCATGCATACATTCCCGTTTTCCTTGTGTATTTTACATGTTATATATATTGTGTAGTCTATTTGAACCAAATTCATCGAAAAACAAAAGATGTGTTTGTCAGAAACACAATGCCACCTATTGCGCCGCTTTGAAGCCATATGTTTGATCTTTGACCTTGAAGGATGACCTTGACCTTTCACCACTCAAAATGTGCAGCTACATGAGATACACATACATGCCAAATATCAGACAGACAGTCCGACCGACCGACCGACCGACCGACCGACCGACCGACCGACCGACCGACCGACAGACAGACAGACAGACAGACAGACAGACAGACAGACAGACAGACAGACAGACAGACAGACAGACAGACAGACAGACAGACAGACAGACAGACAGACAGACAGACAGACAGACAGACAGACAGACAGACAGACAGACAGACAGACAGACAGACAGACAGACAGACAGACAGACAGACAGACAGACAGACAGACAGACAGACAGACAGACAGACAGACAGACAGACAGACAGACAGACAGACAGACAGACAGACAGACAGACAGACAGACAGACAGACAGACAGACAGACAGACAGACAGACAGACAGACAGACAGACAGACAGACAGACAGACAGACAGACAGACAGACAGACAGACAGACAGACAGACAGACAGACAGACAGACAGACAGACAGACCGACCGACCGACCGACCGACCGACCGACGGACGGACGGACGGACTAACAGACAGACAGACAGTCAGACAGACTAAAACAATATGTCCCCGATTTTCGATCCGGGGGCATAAAAATTCACTTTTTTGCAAGTTAGTAGGGCGACAATAAACACAACATACAACCAACAAACAGCGATTCTGTGACCCTAGTCATGCCATATAAATGAGCGGCACTCTGGTAAACTCTGAGCAGTGGTTGGTACATGCATTTCTCGCCTAGGCGACCAGGATTCAATCTTTAAATATCAGTTTGGTTGATGATCACTATTGCGGTCTGGTGGGTTTTCCTCTGGGTACTGCGGCTTCTCGCCACAAGTCAAAACCACGCCAAAAATTATATAATTTTCAGTAAAATAAATTGATGAAGATTGCAGCAAAAATTTTATAAAAGCGGACGGTGTCGTACCTGATAAGCCTTTTTTGATCGAACAGGCTGATCAGGTACGACACTTTTCTATCATGCATTAAGCACGGTTTTACAGACGGTGGCTCAAAAATACACACATTGAAAATTGAAGATTAGCCAGTAAGGGAGAAACCTGAATATAACCTGAAGTCCTTCATTTATGACAGGGACCACTGCTAAGCAGTGAGACAAAAACAACAATTGTACAAGACAAGACATACAGTTACACAACAAACAAACATTACAGAATAAAACTTAAAGCATAAATACAACAATCATTCATTTGATTTCTATTCATTTGATGCACACGATTGCCTTTTACTTGTTTCGCTTCAGAGGTGATTGAAGGGTTCAGCCTGTTTGACAAGCACAACCAGAACGGTCTTGATATTCACGAGCTTGCAACGGTGTTTCGAGCCCTTGGGCAGAATCCCACGGATGCCGAGCTGCACGAAATCATGCGAAACTACGATGTGAACCGTAAGTGTTTGTACGATCACAATCACCATCACCACCACCACCACCATAACCATCATCATCATCAACAACAACAACATCGTCGCCATCGTCATTATCAGCAGACGTATCATCATCATCCCCATCCCCATCATGATCATCTTCCTCGTCGTCATCATCAATATCCTCCTCTTAATCCTCATCATTATCATCATCATCATCTTCGTCGCCATCTTAACAATCATAACCATGATCCTCATCATCAATATATGAGTCGCGTTCTGAGAAAACTGGTCTTAATGCATGTGCGTAGTGTCAACCCAGATGGGACGACACAATCCGCCTAAACTTGATTTTCGGTAAGGAGGGACTTCCTTGAAACAAAAACACCAAAGAAGCGGAAAGTGTCGTCCCTGATTAGCCTGTGCGGACTGCACAGGCTAATCTGGGATGACACTTTACGCACATGCATTAAGTCGAGTTTTCTCATCATCACTATATCATCAAACGCTCACCCATCTAAATCGCAGGCGATGGGGTCATACAGAAGGAAGATTTCGAGCAGATGATTCTGTCCTACATGAAGCCAATGGTGCAGGTACAGGAGGAATTGAGGGACGCATTCAGAATATTCGACAAGGACGGCAGCGGGTTCATTGACAAGACAGGTAATGCAATAAATAGCAGGTTTTAATGATTCTGAAAATGACGTCATTCTCGCGCGTGCGCTTGCCATCAGTGCCATGCCACTATCGTTTTTAGTTTTTCAAAGACAATTTATGTCAGAAATGGCATGGAGCAAGTTCTTGTATACAAATGCAGATATTTATTTTTTTTAAAGCACAAGTCGAAGGCAGTCTAAGTGACATTTTGTAATATTTAGTGAAAACTGCGTGATTTAATAGATTTTTTTTTAGGGAGAACCGCCTTATATAAGCTTCATATATTTAGGGACAAAGTCCTGTCAGTAGTAAAGCATCTATGTGATTGAACTAACGACTATTAATGCAAGTACCCGTGAAGCCGGTTGTCCCGAGTTTTACTACTCACATAATTGGCCTAGAATAGACAGACAGAAGGGGAAACCACTGTGGTGTGTTTGTTCGCCAGAAACTACACAGTTGCCTCCCTTTTCAAAGATTTTTTTTTTAAACCAAATTACGTGCTGAGAAAACTAGTGTCTAATCCAAATGTCATTTATATTTAAATATATAAGTCGCTGAGTCTTCATATTTAGACATAAATAACATATGGTATTGGCTATCTTGTTAATATCCACGCGACCGAGATGCTTTAAATTTTGGTTCCATTTCGCCAGTCTATACCAGATAGGGCAGTTGTCAGTTTGGGCATAACGATATCTGTGCCCTTAGTCATAGAAAGCCATCTTAACATGAAAAAGTGTCAGGTAAACTTTCTTCCGTGATATGTTTGAATAAGCGTTGAAAACGGTGACAAATCGCAATTAAACACAACGGAAGTTATTTAGCGTATTGTTCAGGTACAGTTTAACTTTCTGTGTTTCAATTCGAAGTCCGTAACACTGAAGCGTCATTGTTATTTGTGTGAAAAATCTTATCTTTGAAAACGTAGTTGAGCCGCGTTCTGATAAAACTGGGCATAATGCATGTGCGTAAAGTGCCGTCCCAGATTAGCCTGTGCAGTCCGCACAGGCTAATCAGGGACGACACTTTCCGCCTAAACTTGATTTTCGGTAAGGAGGGACTTCTTTGAAACTAAAAATACCATAAAAGCGGAAAGTATCGCCCCTGATAAGCCTGTGCGGACTGCACAGGCTAATCTGGGACGACACTTTACGCACATGCATTATGCCCAGTTTTCTCAGAACGCGGCTCAGTAGTCACAAGCCGTATATCGCGCCATTCCGTTGCAGAGCTGGAGAGTGTATTGAAGAAGTACGGGGAGCCCCTCACCCATCACGAGTCCAAGGAACTCATAGACCTTATGGACAAGAACGGAGACGGCAAGGTGGATATGGACGGTAGGTGTTAGCATCATGGTCTGGGCTACTAATGTCTTGGAGAAAACTTACACACGTAATTAAGTCACAGGTGCGTATTTTAAAAGGTCCTTAAATAACACTGACAATGAGATTCATTATATTCACAAAATTCATGAAGTCACCGGCTATTTCGAGGTATTTTTTTTTTTTTAAACGTCTGAACAAATATACAGACCATAAATACATAGAAACAATCAATAATATTTATCATTGTGTACGCAGAAAACTTTGGCTTTAGAACAGACATACGACCTCAAAAGTGTTAAGCTCAAGATTTCCATGAGGAATTTTTTGAATACCAACCAAGGCTGACACGTTGCAATGCAACTCACCCAACGCAAATTTCCATTTCATATATCAGTATTCGCGGAGATTTTCAGAAATGTCAATTTAGAAATCTGTCTCCAGAATTCTGATCTGTCAAACTGATGGATCCGCTTAACACTTTGTAAACCCAGTTATTATTTCCGCTTCCATTTTCCAATTTAACACAAAACCATAAATAGACCTATATGTGTTTGCATTTTTTTTGCAACAGGGATTGTATATATACTGATATAAGCTGCGAGTACGCTTCTACTGACTTCACTTTATATTGCATTTGATGTCCTCTTTTTTTAGAGTTTGTGAACTTTTTATGCGAAGTGGATCGACCCAACTTTTTCCTTACGCACTACCCACATCACGTGAAGCTGAACGTGACAGACGAAACAAAGAAAACGTGATTATACATATGACGTCAATTACGACGTCATACAGATTAAGGACTCATGTGAGGCTCATAATGACTTCATACAACCTAAGGACTGATATTTGTTCTCATTTACAAAGTCGCCCTAATTATTAACCCAACGTTCCGAGTCATACATAGCATCGCTGATGTAGACATTGTGAAGCAACTGACCTGAAGCCATTGTGTGAAAATGAATACAATGTGATTACTATACATGAGAAGAAAATGTTATTTTATCTTTCGTTAAAAACTCCGCAATATTTACATGTCTAGCTTGTATGTAACGAAATACGGCAATACAAATGTCCCATTTGTTTGGAAATAGGTCTGACACGCAGAAAGATGAGCCATTATTGGTTGTGAATAAAATAGGACTATAAATGTTATGCCAATGTTGCAATGTTATGCTTATGTGTAATGAAATTGTAGCAATTTTTACAAAAGGTTGTAAGTGGTTCCAGCAAGCGAATGAATGATCTTTTTCAATAGGCGCCATGCCTACTACCCAGATAACGGACTCAGAAATGGTTAGATGAGTATTTGTCCAACAGCTTTTGTCTTTATATCAATATTGCTGTTAACTTGTGGCGCTGACCCCAGCTTTAATATGTGCCATGTTTGACGGTGTGCTGAATCAATCGTCCTGTACTGCATAGCCTTGTATATTACTGCAAACAACAATTTTCGTCTGATGTTTCGCAAGTTTCATTATTCCTATATTAAATCTTTAATCATAATCAGAGTCTTAAATATTTCACCAGTGGAAATCAAAGCTCTGAAATTTCAAACTTAGTCTTAACTTAAATTATTGACCAATGAGAGTGGTTGTCCTACTAGAGATTTAAGTTCCATTTGTTTAATACTTGAGGCTTAAGATAAATCTTAAGATTAGTTGTAGTCATAGACTTATTGAGAAAATCAGACTGCTTGAAGTCCTGTGAGGCTGACTCTTGACTTAATTGTGCTCAAATTAATGTAACTCAGCCAGAAAAATCCTTGATCACACTGCGGATCGAACTCGGGACCTCCAGGGTCCAAATCAGACAGACACTTTACAGCGTTGATATAAAAGCTAGCTCATATAGTAAGGCAGTATAAGTTCTCCTTATACCTAACCCTTCTACATTAATACTTACAGGTGTTCAATAAAACCACAATTTCACATGCATAAAAGTCACATTTTATTATATGAAAAATAAAGAATGAATCAAAATTGATTGCACAGAGTTTGCAATAATGATAAGACATTAAGCATGTACCACCACTTTACACTCCTAACTCTTTTATGTTGTCAAGTTATATAAAAATGAGCATTTTAAAGACTATAAGTTATCCGTATCTGCTTTATAACAAAATCAGTAAACAGTGAAGCCAACCAAATGATAATGGCTAAATCAAAGCAACAGCGCAGGATGATTCTTATTATTTTGAGAACAATATTAATATAATACATGTATATTGACAATTAAAATAACAACTATGTTTTCTACTTACCAAGAGCCCAGAAAGTAAGTTAATCTTTGAATAACATAACAGGGATTAAAGACTTGAACGGAAATCTGTTAATGTATATAGTCTTGTTTCAGCACTAATTATTGTTTAGTAATGTGTTAAGAATAGCATTCAACATCATATTATACTGTAAAAGTACACACATTAACACAGCTGTTTTACTCGTATACAGCAGTCAATATCCCGCAGCTTTTCACACAAAGAAAGATCACAAGAATGTTAATACTATATCTATCTACACAAAACATATTCAATCGTTCAAGGTCAAAATAACAATGGACAGTTCAGAGAACAGACCAATTACAATTGCATACTTTTTAAACATCAATATCAAGTTCAACCAAGGACCATCAATAATATTATCTTGTTTAATTTTTTTACAAAAATGTAAATCTGCAATAAAAATTAGTTTAGTCTATGAAGTAACTTGATTCTTCTTCAATGGTTATATAACAAATCAAATGGAAAGGTAAAATAACAAAGTTTTGAGATATCATAAATGACTAATTTAAGAATGAATAAATTGTTATTGAGTGAATGTTATGACAATCTTCATTACATTAACAATTCACTAACATGAAACATTACTGGTTACAGAGAGGATAGTTTACAAATATGGAAGCAAGGGCCATTGGCCATAGGTGGCCAACTTCAGACACAAAGAAACTATAATGTTCCCAGCAACTATTATGATGTTTCTGAAGCCAGGTCAGAAGAAAGAACACAATGTTCTGAGAAAATTTGATGAAGATAATAAATATTTTTCTTCATTTTGCCTGTAAAATGTATTCAGGATTAGATAACTTGTAAGTTTGATCCACTTTCAAGCAGGCTGCCACAATATGATCTTACTCTCCACTACACCAATGGGCCTTGTGATTTGTACAGCCATTTTTCTGTACAAGTTTACATATACCATGATGTGTTCCCCAAAAGCTTGATCCCAGGTGAAAAATTTAAAGAAATTTAGTACAGGACAACTACATAATGCTAAAATATAATTGAAACAATATCAAGACTCTTAATACAGCGTAATATTGTGGATTTTTTTTTAACTACACAACATATATAAGGAAAACAAGTCACCTCCAGGGTAAGCCAATTTAGTCCTTTGGGACATTATTTGAAAAGAATTGGTCTGGTATCACCATACAGTCTTACATGCCAAATACAAGACCTCTGGGCATATGCCTTTTGGTTATGATTCTTAAGCAGGCATTTGATGTTTGAGTTTTGGGATAAATTGACATAAATCCTTTATAGCTGGAGGAGCTTATGGTGGTAAATAAGAGTATTTAGTGTAAACCTATTTATTTTAGCTCAATTGCATTGAAGGTACTACTTCTTATTTGAAACACTCTCAGTCAGTTTTCTGGACAAGAATCAGTTATTAGTGTCAATAGGGGAAATCTAAGGAAGTTACCACAGTAGGGATCGAACCTGTGATCTCCCGGTCACAAGCGGACAACATATCCACCACGCCATGGGGAACACAGCAAATAAAGTTGGGTTATGATTCGTAAGCAGGCATGTGATGTTTGAGTTTTTGGATCAATTGAAATCAATTCTTAACCAAAGGCTGGAGGAGTTTTATTTTCTTGTGGTAAAAAAAAAGAGTATTTGAGGTAACACTGTGAAGCACTCCAACTGATGTAAGTGGAAAGATAAATCATATCCCTAGAATTCCTGGATTTTAGCTCTAGTACGGTTGGGAATGTGCACAATTTGTCATCAGGTAACACTACAATGTCTTTAATAACACTACATGTGTAAGATGATGAAAGATTACACATATATACTTTGGTTACATTTGTTTTTATTTCATTTTTATGTTCTTATGGCATTTTATTCAGGAGGAAAAAGATAAAAAAAAAAACTTTTTATTTATTTTAATTGTTTAAAATAGCGCTGCATTGGGGTACTGTTCCAAATTTTTTTTGACTTTCTTACAATGCCTGACATTTAAAGTGCCCAAAATCACTGTCTTTCTTATTTGGACTAAGTGAAATAGAAATTTCTTAAGCCAGATATTACTTTATCAGTCACTTGTATTGCAATACAACATTGTTCCCCTTTAATAGTCATTGAGAGATAATTGTTGTATACAGGCCATCTTTGAAATTTCAATTATCAAGTGTAAGCACACATTTATCGTTATAGATACAGAATACATTTTAAGTTCCTTTTTTCAAGCAAACAGATGGTCCCAGGCATTTTTCAAATAATGCAAGGCCAGAGGCAGTTTCAACTTACCAGAAATTAATTTCTTTCGGTAAAAAATCACCAGCAAAATATAAATCAGCGAAAAGGAGTGAATATTTAGAAGCAATTTCATTGGTCCATTCCCCTGAAACCGTCATTTACTGCGGAAAAACCAAAACATGAATTTGAGAATAAAATATCCGAATGTCGCTCCAAAAACTAGCCTTTCTCTGTTCACCATGACGTCTTGATTTTTTTCAAGCATTGTCAGCCTTCTGTTTAACTGATGCAACTGAAAACATAAGAACAAAAATATTAAATAGCATATTCAGTTAACTAGGTTTGGCAATACAGCATTAACATATTTTATTCCACTTTTACAGTGAAATTCGGTTGATTAAAGCCCCGTTAATCAAATTTCTGCTATAAACCACTGCACGAAAGGACATCATTTTTTCGACAAAATAACGTCATAAATCCAGCGAAATTATCCAGTTAAACTAAATTTGTTTAAATAAAAAGGTTTACTGAATAAACCTTACTAATAGAATAATAGATTAGTGTTGATTATAGATCAGGTTTATCATGCTCTGCAAAAATTAAAAAGCACGAGCCTTTTGTTTTCTAAGCCTTGCATGATAAACCTATAATCTATAATCAACACTAACCTACTATTCTCTATATACATGTAAAATGAATTGGTTTAAGGGGCACTATTTCCATAGCTAAGAATGTGGTCCAGAACATATAATTGAGAGATAAATATCGCTTTCAATATGTTAACAAGAAGGAAACAATCCACTTTATAAGTAAATGATTTGGTCTTATTAACTGTATGTTAACTCAGCTATGTACATGGGTGAAAGTAGGAAATTCCCAAAATACTGAAAATAAAATCTGGGGGCCGATAGGGCCCCCAGTGGGTCCAGGGCAAAGGGCCCTGGCTAGGGGTCCAGGGGGCCTCTGGCCCCCGGAAGCTCCTGCATTTTAGCTTATTTGAAACAAAGAAATCACTTCTCCTAAGCTTAAAGACACCTGTATTTTCAATTTTCACCTGATTCAAAACAGAAAAAAACTGTTAGTTTGGCTAGAATATATCACAATCTATTTCTTAAACATTTCATGTAGATCAAATGTGATAGGCAAAATCTTTAAGATAACACTAAACTTTCTCAACTATATACACAATGTACAAATATTTACAGTATAATATAGATCAATTAACATGTTTTGGCAATACATTTTCTGTCTTGTATTTTTAAGTAATTTGTTTTTATATCTTATCTAGTTATTTACTAATGATTTAATTTACAAATCCGGTAATTTTTCACATGCGTAACGTTCTCGGCGTGAGACTTAAACGCCTTTTTCCCATTTGATTGGTACTTGATCGTTTTGAAACAGATATCACAATATCATATGCGCTACCCGGAATGATTTTTTGTTTGTTTGTTAAACCAATCTCCCCATTTCTCTCCACGAGAGTCTCTTTCATGGAGCCATTGTCATCGCCACTTGTTTTTCACATCACTTTCAAGTTCTTTTTTTTGTCGAACCCCGGAAGCAAATACATGATTTGATCATGTTTTTTTGGTTTCGGAAGTAGTTATTTTGACTTGTCCGCCATATTTTTTTGAGAGATAAGACCGTTTCATAACGTCGATTTCTATTGGTTGACCGATTTACGTAAACCAATCAAAACGCTTTTTTGGAAACCGAGTCAGATTCCCGATTAACTTCGAGTAATTCCATGAGGTAAACCATTTCATAGACAAAGGAATCGTAAATTATCGGCAGGTTTCGCCAGAATATTCTAATGAGGTGACGCCATGCTGCCTTCTGCACGCGCGGGCGGTCTTGCGGGAGACATGTTATTTCGGGCGAATAGTGCCCAGAGGGATAGAACGATTCACGAGAAATTAAAGAGCAATACGCCCAGGGGGATAGACTAATAGAGAAGCAATGGCCGCGTCAAATCTATAAATAGATATGGGTTAACAGAACAGTGGGAAACCAATTTATCACGTCTGGAATCGAGCGCATTTTGTTTATCGGCATTGCTGGACACACTGCCTACCCCCCCCCCCCCCCCCAACAAAATCTCATCGGATTTACATGATTCACGAAAACGACCTCTGAGAAGCCAAAAAATACGGAATTCCGTAATAATACGGAACACTTTCACCCATGTATAATGTATAATATTTAACAAAACAAGGGCTGTTTGTTAAACATGCATGCCCCCCATATGGGCTGTCAGTTGTAGTGGCAGCCATTGTGTGAATACGTTTTTTGGCACTGTGAACTTGACCTATGACCTAGTGACCTGAAAATCAATAGGGGTCATCTGCGAGTCATGATCAATGTACTTATGAAGTTACATGATCCTAGGCATAAGCGATCTTGAGTTATCATCCGGAAACCACGTCATTTATTCTACATTAGTGAGTTTCTAGAGGCCTTGACATTTACCTTTAAAAGGGGTGACTCCAACAGTCACACCCTAACATGTATGTTTATTGTTCAGTTGCCTGTATAGGCATTGGTCACTTTCCTTGTTTAACATGTGCTGTCCCAAGACAGCCTGCTTGACTATTCTTTTTTTTAACATGTAATATGCATTTTCTGTCAGTAACCTGATATAATGACTATGATTTAATATTTGATGGTGCTAATCTGTAAAAGTCAAATAGTTAGTAAGATACAACAAAATAAGATTGTTTAACTAACTTAATGGAGCTATAACCCGCAAAAGTTCAGATGAATTTTCTTCTTCAAAAAGGGGGATAATTCTGGTAAATTGCAAGTCAGAGTTATTAAAATTGACAGTGACCTTAAACAATTACCCTGTAACCCTGTTGTCCACTGTCACAGACATTACAATTATAAAACATTTAATGGTCAGTAATTGCATGTTTGCAGTTTGTCTGTCAGACAGGGAAGGATAAAAGGAGACTCCTTCCGAGGAAACTTGGCTTAAAGCATAGGTGTAAAGTGTCAACCCCCGATTAGCCTGTGCTGTCTGCACAGTCTTATCAGAGACAACACTTTCTGCCTGAACTGGATTATTGTTTGAAAGAGACTTCTTAAATTCGATAAAAGTGAAAAGTGTCGTCCTTGAGTAGCCTGTGGGGACTGCACAGGCTAATCCTGGATGACACTTAACACATATCCATTAAGCCCAGTTTTCTCAGAACAAGGCTAAAATGAACAAAAATGGGCAGAATATCGCTTCTACCTGTGAGCGTAACTGAAGTGAACTCTCCTCTGACATCATTATCTCTGATGTCGGTGTCACAGGATCTCTCACAGCCACAGTCCTGCTGAAATATTCACCAGAATGCTATACAGTACAGTTTCAGTCCACTGTCACACAGTTAAATGTTCAGAAATCTTTTTTACAGACATCTAACAGACCAAAATAAAAAAAAAACTTTTTAAAAATCAGATTTATAATAAGATATCAGTACATTTGAATCTACACACAAGATAGCATTTGATGCCTCTGGAGTCTGGACTTAATCCATCAAGTACAAACTACGTAATTTACAAACCAAGCATAATGCTTGGTTTGTTACGTAGTTTGTACTTGATGGATTAACTATATGAAAATTAAGAAACAAATAAATCTTTTAATGTGTTAAAAAAAAATCGAGATTTTAAGAAGGCATCCATGAACGCCTAATTCAAATAAACGTAATTCCTGAAACACTGGATTAGTAACATCCAGTACTTTCTGAGCAATTGCAAAGAGGAAAAAAGATCAAAGCAATAAAAGCACTAAAGACATACCCATTTGGTATTCTAGTTTCTGCATTATTTGTCTCATCATTATCCTCAGAAGCAAGGGAAGGAAACCTCTCATCCAGAGTTAGGGTCCTTGGCGGGGTCTGAAGTCCGACAGATTCGTAGTAGTCTCCCCTAGGAAGTCCATCAAAGTTCAGGTGAAAGTCTTGTCGTGAACCAATGTGATGACCTCCCCCTAAAGGTAAAATGCTTAAGAGTTCAACAATTATTTCTCATTCACCTGTTTTCCCTTAAAAGTAAAATGTTCGAGAGATCAATATCACATCTCAATCTGTTTTCACCTAAAAACCAATAGTTTAAGAGATCAACAATGACTTATCGATCACCTTTTGTTTGACAAATATTGTAGTCTTCACTTTATAGTGGCAATGACCTATTTGGGCATATGAGAGGTGGTTGTAAATTATCGAGACGATGCTTCTTTCAAAGTTATAGCACAAAGGTACAGAACCTTTTTTTACTAGGATTCTATTTTTACATTTAAGTCATGAAAGGTCTCATTAAAATGTCTAACAATCTGTATCTAATAAATTGACATAATATCATGCACATTTGCTTCTTTGAGTTTACATAATTTAAATTACAGCGCTTTTTGATTTGGGGAAAGGGCCTTGATTTCCATTTTTGGAGAAATAATTATCAACAAAACTGAGAAAGGGGAAATTTATTCTCAAACTAAGCTTGGAATAAGGGTAAAATTACATCATTTTAAAGAAATTCTATTTGGGAAAAGAGCTGTTCTCTTGGGGAGAAGGGGCCTTTAAAAGGTCCTTGCTAAAGACAGAAAAAATCCCTGAATTAATAAGCATTTTGTTGGTGCATGTATTTCCGAACATGTCAACTACATTCAGTGCTCCAGATGGCATACCCATGAACATGTCAAACACGATTCATTCTAAAAGTGTTAAATCACTTATTTTAAGTTGCACAACTTATATACTATTGTGCAGCATATTAAAATGTATGCATTACAATTTATGTATGCATGATATTGATGCACTTAATTATTTCTGAATCTGAACAACTATCCTATATCATTGAACGACCCTCTTATATCATTGAATGAGTCTCATTAATCATTATAACACCCTTCTAAATATGTATATGAACATCCTAAATTATTTAACTACCCAACTAAATCTTTATTCAACCCTCCTAAATTTAACCAGTTTTTACAGCCCTCCTTAATCATTTTATGACCCTCTATAATTTATATGACCCTCCTAAATCATAATGCAATCAAATTAAATCATTGAACAACCCTTTTGAATCTTTATACGACCCAGGTTTTTTTTCCTTCTTTGTTACCCGCTGAAAATCGGCCCTTTCCCCTCGGATTTTTATTCCCCTCAGCAGGTAAATTTTCCCCCAGATTTCATTCCCCCCCCCCCAAAAAACCTTTTTTTTTAAAACATTAAATACATAAGTTAACCTGATCCAGTGTAGAAAATAGAACATGTTGCATAATTAAATTATCTGTTGCCTTGAATTTGTTTTAAAAACAGTAAAATATGTTAAATTGATTATTTAAGACTTTCATCATTTTCCCCCAAAATCTGGCGCTTCGCGTGATTTTTTCCCCCCAAAATCCAGCATTTCGTGAGATTTTTTTCCCCTAAAAAAAGGCAAGGCCCTTTCCCCAAAATCAGATAAAAACCCCTGGACCCTCCTTAATTTTGATACGACCCTCCTGAGTCATTTAAAGACCCTTTTAAATAATATACCACCCCTTGTGATTCTTGATACCATCCTACTAATAATCAGGAAGCTCCAACTAACCTGATTCTACTTCAAACATGTCTGAAAATAAAAAATCAAAGTTTTTTAAATAACCAGTTATGTATAAATGATGATGAGTATGTTTTAATATTTTTTTTCCTTGCAAACATATTATTTTCTTTATTTGAATACAAAAATAGCTGTTGTTGTTTTTATAAGAAATTTTCAAACCAGAAACAATCTGACAAGATGTACAAGTCCCACGGGAAAGGATGCAACATAAATTAATAAGTGCACTTTGTGTACATAGGATCACAAGACACATGCAAACTGACGAAAGGATGGACTAAGCGGGACTGGGCTATGGAGTTCAACCCAGATAAGTGTGAGGTACTTAGGATCACACGCAAAAAGAACCCCACTATCTTCAATTACACCCTACATGATAAAATCCTAAAATCCACCGATACTGGGAAGTACCTTCGAGTAACCATCTCAAAAGACCTAAACTGGACACTAGAGCTGTAACAATTACCCATCATTAGATTCGATTCGATTTCGATACCAAATGGTCCGATTCGATTATTTTCGATTCGATTCAAATTAAACTATATGCTGCTTACATTGTTGTATTTTGCAAACTATTTCATGTTGTGTTTGTCCAGGGAATGAATTAATATGTTTTGTTTATGTTATTAACTTATTATGTTGTACATATTAAGCGTTTTATTTTTGAAATAAAAATTTTAAACGCAACATTGTTTTATAAGCAAAAGTTTATTAAACAAAATTTCCTGTTGAGATATTCTCAGATTTTTTTGCTTACTGTTAAAAGAGCTTGTCGTTGGAGATGAAGATTTCACATCTGAAATATCAACCGAGTGTTTTTTCTCTTTAAGTGTTGCCTCAAATTTGTAGTGGTTCCAGAATAAGGGTTACGTACGTCAACAAAACACGTTTTGCAAGTTGCCTTTGCATCAGAACCTTCGCGAAATCTGAAATGTTCCCATACTTTTGATTTTAATTTTGACGATGTGTCTTTCGGCGTGGTTGAAGAAGCCATTTTACCGGCTCGGCATGTTTTTCATTCAGTCATTGGATGCCATATTGGCTATTGACTAATCACATGACGTATTACAAATGACAAGAAAGTTTAGACGACAGATTTGGAAAGTAAGGTTTAAAATGCGGATTAATCGGGATTGCAGTGAATCGAATCGAAATTGGCCGTATTGGTATCGAAATCGAATCGGCGGCGTTGAACCGGTTTTTCGATACATCGAACCGAATCGTTACAGATCTACTGGACACATCACATAAACAACACAACCTCCAAGGCAAAAAATTCCCTAAGATTTATTCAGAGAAACATCAAAACTCAAAATAAGAAAATCAAAACCACAGCCTACTTCACACATGTTAGACCCCAACTAGAATACTGCTCTGTAATTCGGCACCCTTGGCAGAAAAGTCTAACTTACAACATTGAAAGTGTCCAAAGAGCTGCGGCTAGATATGTTTGTAGCAACTATAGCTTCCAGAGTAGCGTTACTCATATGCTAAATGAGCTTGGTTGGCCCACCCAAGAAAGCCGCAGACTCCAAACCTCCCTCATCCTCCTCTATTAAATTCAGTACCACCTTGTTTACGTTGACCATGACCACCTCACCCATACCCGTAACTTGAACTTCTTGATCCCCCATTCCCGCACACAGTACCACCTAAACTCCTTTTTCCCGAGAACCCTAAGACTTTGGAATAGTCTCCCATACCAGGTCAAGTCCAGCCCCAGCCTAGATATCTTCAAAGATAGGCTGGTGACAGTTACAGTTTAGCCACCCTACTATGTTTTTAATCTTGCACACTTTTATCTTTGAACTTTTATCTGTTAATCTGCACTTATATTTTATTCTTAACACAGTTTTCTTGACAGCGCCTCCCAATCATAGTCAGGATTGATTGTTCGGGAGTAACAAGTAGAAGTAACAAGAAGGCTGACAAGAAAAGCATTTGACAGCCTGACAAAACTAAATAGCAGTCGAATGAAAAATTCAGACACACAATGCAGAAACAGAGCTGCACTTGAGCACACAATTTGCCACAAAATGTACTGATCCGGCAAACCCAGACTCATGATAGATTACCACTAGAGATTTTTCAACTGTTTTCATTGACATCAAAACTTGAAGTTCTGTTTACACAAGGAAAAAGAATCAATGAAGAGTGTCTCTGTACTATTTGATGCAATCAGTGAAGATAGAAAGGTTTATACTATTATTAAAATATACAGTGTTTATTTTTTCACCATTTTGAAAATCATTAAATGGGGCCCGAGACATTTTGGTTTGGTAAACTTGGCATCATTTTAAAATTGGCGTCTTTGTTGTTTTTTCACTTACAAATACTTTATAATTGAAAAACAAGAGATGTGTTTGTCAGAAACACAATGCCCCCTAATGCGCCGCTTTTTTTGTTGACCTTTGACCTTGAAGCATGACCTTGACCTTTCACCACTCAAAATGTGCAGCTCCATGAGATACACATGCATGCCAAATATCAAGTTGCTATGTTCAATATTTCAAAAGTTATTGCAAAACTTTAATGTAAGGTTAAAGTTTTGGTGACAGAATGATGGAATGACAGACAGACAGGCCAAAAACAATATACCCCCGATCATTCGATCCGGGGTCATAAAAAGTGATTTCAACTTTATGATAACTTAGGCTCAACTAATAGAGCTAGATAAGGAAATTATCTAAATGTTGCAATTTACAAAAAATAAACAAAGGCTGCCTTTGTGAAACATCATGCTTGCACTTTGAAGCCACACAGCAGCTATATTCCAATTGAAAACATTATGAGGAAGTTACAGTCCATTGATATTTGACAAAGTTTGGGGCCTTGGACAGTATCTGAACAAGTTGTGAAAAAAGTGTCACTTTAAGAAAAATTCCCAAGTCCAAGGCTCATTAATTTGCCAAAACTTAATGGAATGGAACAAAACACACTTCATCTGTAAGTCATGTAGGTGGACTCACATACCAATGCTAAGCTTAAAATCTGAAAGCATTTCGTAAAAAGACCCTCTGGAAAACAGTTATTATAGATAAAATATTGAAGTGCAAGGTCCATATCTTCTCCAATAATCAAAGGACCTGAATGAAACTCACAATTCATCTTTAAGTAATATAGGTTGACCCACATACCAACAAGAGCACCACATAGCGGGTGCCAACGCTCGGCTGTTGGTGCAGTTGTGAATAAATGAAAGCTTGTCAGAAATGATCTTGTCCTTTGACCTAGTGACCCAAAAATGGGTGTGGCATGTAGAATTCATCAAAATGCATCTACATATGAAGTTTCCAAGTTGTATGTGGAAGCACTTTGATTTTAGAGCCTATGTCAAGGTTTTAGCATGACACGGACGGCGAGCTGGCTATGACAAAACCTCGAGTTTTCTCAGAAAACAGCAGAGCTAAATATCAAACTATCTAAAAGCATTTCCTAAAGAACTTCCAGAAAATGGAATGCTGGAAAGACGGACAGTCCGACTGCTATATGCGACCCGTTGGAAGAAATACAAAGTAAACTATAATTATTTTGTGTTTGGTTAACTTTTTATTGGGAATTTAGGATTTCATACGGAAAAATATGAACTTTTTGAGATTGAGACAGGGCCATATGACCCAAAAGTTTACACAAACAAGAAATGTGTTTGTCCCCTTTCGCGCCGCTTTGATTTAGTTTTCTTGACCTTTGACCTTGAAGGATGACCATGACCTTTTACCACTCAAAATGTGCAGCTCCATGAGATACACTTGCATGCCAAATATGAAGTTGCTATCTTCAATATAGCAAAAGTTATTGCAAAATGTTAAAGTTGGCGCAAACAAACCAACAGACAGGGCAAAAACAATATGTCCCCCACTATAGTGGTGGGGGACATAAAAATACACCGATTTACCTGCTAACATTATTCTTTCGGGGACATTCATGTTGTGTCTGCGCTGCCCTTGTGACTCTTCTGGCCAGTCCAATCCTCGGCGCATGTCAAACTCTACAAATTTCATTAAAATATATAAAATGTTCAATTAAATTATCCGTAACATAACATCATCGATTTAATGAACAGTTTTCACAGCCTGGAAATTAGAAATATACCGCATACCGTGTGTGTTAAATTCCAGGATTTACATGTACATCAGTCTTTAATTTCTGTGGTCCCCATGAATTATAAGCATGTGAAAGTAGGGTTCTAACAGGTTATTTGATCAAAGACAGACAAATGCATTTCTGAGTAATTTGTGTTCCTGGATATTGACATTAAATTTAGTGTCATTTTAAGAAAATTGTACTTATTGCATTTACTCCCAAATCCACATGTCAATTAGCAATTACAATAACAATTTGTGCACATCAGGGGATCAGCTGACTTTTGTTCAATGTGAAATACATGTATCTAATCTACTTCCTGATTGGCTGTCAATTGCATCAAACCTTTAAATAGAAAAACTGAATATTAGGCATAAAATAATTTAATTAACTCATAACTGTTTATTTCCATAACAATAGACAAAAATTTGTGTTTATAAAATGCATAAACACATTAATCATCAATGTTGGAATGAATTTGATTAAAAATGTCTATGATTCATGTGAAGCATGCGTTACAAACAGACTGAAATGAAAGATTGATTTAAGGTGTCCCGCCACAAGGTCAAATGTCCTGATTGTGGCCAGAATAATAATAGCATGTAAGATGCTGTACTGTAGCTATTAACTTGCATATATATGTACATGCATTTCTTTTTCCTGCATCTGCATCATTCATTTGAATGTATTGTTTATATAAAAGATAGAATGAACAGACTCAATGAATTACAACATTTATTATGTATTATTCCCATCAAAGCAATTATGTGAGCACTTCATAATTTAAAATTCACCACATCAGAACATGTTTGCATCTCATTTGATGCAAATTTCATAATAGGATCCACAATTTAAGGGTAAGAAATGCAGAAAACTGCAGTAACACCCATTCCTATATGTGTTTATTGTTATTCAGTTTAAATGTTTAAATTTATAACAAACTTGTGGTACCAGTGTCTCCACCATTTAGAACTGGGATTGAGTCCGGAACCTGCATCTGATTACTGATGGCTGATATAAATTCTGGATCGTAATTCCGTGGCTGTACATCGCTGTAGTCTGACGGCAAACTGGACACAAAACTCCGTCTGGAGTACTGAAAACAGAAGTTAACACGTTTTAAATAACCATCTGATCAAAAGCCAGATCATAGGGGGTTATGTAGCACAAATAGTAAGGATCTGGTCAACAATCAGCAATTTTCTTTCTTCTTAATAATGTATCGATAAATCATAAATGGTACCGACCAAATCGGAGAAAAAAATAATTCCCAATTGCTGTCTGAAACATACCAAAATAAAGAAAGATAAAGAAAGTAACATCAATTTGTTTCCAAAATCATGTAACTAGCAAGTGAACATATAAAACTGATAAGTTGATTATAACCAAGAGAACAGGCTTGATAAATTCTGGAAAAAGCTAAAAAAAAATGTTCCATCAATTATGCCATTTCCGTTTTAATTATTCATGGGTGCCTGCCATTGTCAAAGTATGGCTTTAACAAAACTATTACTGTTGATGATGGCCAACCTGAGTCAGTGTCAAACGAGGCCCTAATTATCAGTCAGGATCTCAGTTTTATATTGTTAAATTCTTAAATGAGCATAACTAAATTTGTTATCCAAAGTACGCTACGGAATGTTAATGTTAACACCACATTAATAAATGCTAGCTTCAAATAAACAGGCAGTGTTTTTTTTCACCATTTTGGGAATGGGGTCGGGTCCCTTTGGATTGGAAAAATGTGCGGCATTTTCATGAAAATTGGGAAATAAGTGCTGTTTTTGCTTTGCTAAAAAATGCGTCAAAATTGAGTATACGAGTATTTTCAGAATAATATTTGGACTATCCCTTACTTTCATAGTATTGGCCCTCCTCAAAGTATCGGCCCTTTAACGAAAAACCGTGAAGATGTGCGGGAAAATTGATGTTTTTCAAATTTAGAAGTTGTTATTTATTTGATGGTTATCCATGACTATTACGACAATCATTCTCATGATTTCCAGTGTTCATTGGAAAGTAGGTCATGTTTGTTCCAGGGGATGCTACGAGTTTTAAATAATGTAACACACATGTAAGTACTTTGTTAATGGATAAGTGGTAGCTTTATCAAATGTGTTATATGCCGCTTATTTTTCAATAAAATGTAAAAATATTTTAACAACAAAATGAGCAAGAGTTTCGTTTTACCATTACTATTTTTAGAACAAGAACGTGCACATAGTATCAAATCTTAACAACCAATCACAAGGGCTGATACTATGAGAGGGTCAGTACATGAAACAGATTACTAAAGGGAGCTAAGTCTAGCAAGTATTTTGTCAAAACATTACGGATTTAAATGCAGTTTTCGTTGTTATGTCCAAGAATACACATTAAACTATATATTGACATATAACGCATGCATATTTTTGTATTCCTTCACTTCCAAAATTCCAATGTTTTCATTAAGAGGGCCGATACAACGGAAAGAAATGCTATTGCAACTCCCAGCAACCCGGAGGGAGTTGGACTATTGCAACTACCTCTTCCTTTACGTGACCAAGTTCATGCCGTGACATTTAGCTCCAGCAGGATACAAATTTCATTATTCACAGCTAATTGTAAAACGTATTGTGTTAGATTCGTTGGTTCCAAACATCCTTTAATCGTTACCCCACCCACTTTAAAAGAATGGACTGAAAGTCAAAAAGATATTTACAATAAAGAGACATTCTTTACCTTGTCATTATCTTCAGCCATGCGTAAATTGTGATCAATATGCTATTTCACAACAAACTGACACGGTAGAGTAATAAAATGTTATCTGGATGGCATTATTTCTTTTTATTTTGAATGTTTTCTTATTTCGTTCTTCACTTCCGGTTTCATGTAGACTGGCTATTCAGTCAGTATAAAGACTTTTCTGTGGTTGTTAAAAATCTGCAAGCCAGTCCAATCAGTGTGTTCCAAAAGATTGAAAGGCGCATGAATTTAAAATTTTAGAAACTATATATTTTATTATCTTATCGAAATCTCAAAAAAAATGGTATGAATTTTAGCGCACCAGAAACAGCCGTCCGGAAATGGAATTTAGAACGTTATGCCCGTCTAACGTCCGTGATAATTGGTAAAGAAATTGCGCAAGGAAAGGATGGCTGGGAGGTTAGCTGCTTTGCTTTTACTTAGGCTGAAATGCACGAATAATCCATTTCATTATTATAAAGTGCGATACTTAGTTAAGGATCTCGAATATGCACTTTAACATATTTAGTACAAATTAACGAACATGTCTCAATTACAATAATTACGAAACAGAAATTGCCTATTTTACAAATGTGGTAACGCATTGCGCATTTTAATAACAAAATTTAACAACAAATCCGCTCTGAATTTTATACTTGCAAATATTTTTATATTTAGGCCACAACAAATTGATTAAATGTTCGTCGGATTTGCCGCACCTAAAAATCTTAAAACTAAATAAAAATATTTTTATTTTTATTTCGCGCCCGCAGCAACAATTTTGCTCCGCATGTATTTGTTTACAGATTTAGTTTAATTTAGCCTACGTATTTAACGACTTTTATAACGCTTTGCGATAATAATGAGATTGGTTTATGGTAAAATAATGGCGGCGCTCGTCTGCATAGTCGTGTCGAAGAAAGAAACCAATGGTAATTCAATTTTTTCTCCTGTGGCAATGTGTCACCGGATTACGGATGATTTTAGCGATTTATTCATCGCAGCCGCATCATCATCAGGCCTCGAAATGTCGCCCGAATGCGTGAATTCTGTAAATATCTGCAGTAAAGTTGGTAGTAGCGATAGAATAAAAATTTCGAACATCAACATGCAACTAAATGTCGCAGTAGTACTTGACAAAAAAATGGTCGAATATACAATTAATTCTGCACGACTTCCATCAACAAGTTCAAACTCCAATGCATTCACAGTTTTAATGAACAAGTCCAAGGTATACATTATGCCCAAAAAATATGAAGTAAACACAAGCTCAAAAGTAAAGAAACTTTCTGGTCCACAACAACTGTACTGCGATTTGATTGATTGGGCCCAAAGTACTGGGTGTGGATGGCCATCTAATATTGTCGAGGACAGTGGAAAACAAGCCCTTAAATCTCTCAGCAATGCCTTGTGGTACGTAGATCACTGCCATGCAAGACTGAAAGATGCCAGTTGTCATGTTCCATCTGAATTAAACAAATTTCAAAATTACAACAACTACAAATTACTTAGGCACAGACCACCTATTGTATAGGCAGCCAGACTTGGCGAATTGGTTGGTGATCTATACTCCGCCCTTAGTTTGCCATCATTGAGTGATAAACGAAACACAGTGTTAGCCAAAATCATGGGTGAATTAGCAGAATCTTTAAAACAATACAAAGACAGACTTGAAAATGATAACCAAAAACACCAAAACATGAGTCATAAAAGAGAAACGGCTAACTGCGGTGACTCGAACTCGGTTTGCATAAATCCTGTAACACCGTCCAATGTTAAAGAAGAATATAGTCATTTAAACGAGACAGTAGTGAAAACATCAGATTATACCTATGTGCACCTTGACAAGTTTTGTCCCGATAATCGTATTGAACGTCGCAAATTCATCAAAAACCTTCGTTTGTCCAAACCGATTATGTTGTATAGGGTTGCTTATGGAGGAAGCATAGGAACATTAAATTTCATTTGGAGTGTTCCAGTAGGTCAAACAGAAGACAAAACATCCCGCAACATGAAAGTTATCTCTCAAATTTCAGAAGATCTTCCGACGTTCTCAAGCAGGGCTATGAGACAAGAATTTATTGACAAGTTTATAAGTTATGTGAAATGCCCAAAGTCAGTAATTAGACACATGTATTTTAGCCTAACAGGGCATGAAGAAAGTGCCAATTCTGCCAGTGAAAAAGAAATTAATGAAAGGGTGTCGAAGATCATAGGCGCAGATGACTCTCAGCTATTGATTGATTTACGAGCAACTAATGGCTCTGATACATATTATGATGCCTTTTTTGAAGAAATGGGAAAGTTCTTTGAAGAACAGGTTTTACAGGTCAGTGAAAGACGAAAATGTGATGAAATGTATTTGCCATTGGCAATTTCAATAGAGACTTTAAAGAATGACATTTGTAAAAGAGTGCCTGATGGAACACCCATTCCTAGCAATGAAACGATCCGACTGCAGTTTTGTTCCAGTAATCCATTTCATAAAACTGCTCTAAGGTACACTGGTCAGTTCAATGTTTTATTCCATGTGCAGACACGCCAGGCAAGAGTTTCACATCCTCATTCACACTATGCTGCAAAATACTTTCAGTATATGAAAGAATTGTGTGTGATGTTTAGAGACAGTGCTATGTTCTTATGCATGGACGACAAGGCAATAGTTCCAGTGGGAGACCAGGAATCACTATATCGACTGGAGTAAGAGGGCATAACAAGGTTCTAACACCTTCAGAGGGACCTGTATTAGTTTCAACTGACCATGATTTTCATCGTTGCAGTCTTGTTCCTTCAGTTGTTCTTGTCACAGAAATTCCTAGGGACTCCAAAGACAGCTTCTTTTCAGGGGGCATGCATGTGACAACAAAAGAAAAGGTATTCAGCCCATCTAGCCCATTTAGACATGCTGCTGAAGTTATTGAACTCGTAAGATTAAATGATGCCTACTCTGCAGATGGATTAAATTTGAGAACCCCAATCATGTGCCTTTATACTGATGGAGGACCGGATCATAGAGTCACTTATGAAACGGTTAAGTTGTCGCTCACTCTTATCTTCATGCATTTAGATTTGGACATGCTAATTGCACTCCGAACAGCACCATCACATAGTTGGACCAACCCAGCTGAACGTTGCATGTCCATTTTAAATTTGGCCTTGCAGCATGTTGCGCTAGACAGAAATGAAATGGAAGAGAAGTATGAACAGATGGTTAAAAACTTGTCTTCTCTAACTGCAGTAAGAAACCAAGCCAGACTAAAAGATGGTCTGAAAGAGGCTTTCAAGAAAAGTATGGAACCAGTGGTTGATCTTGTGAACAAACGTTTCTCACAAATGAGCTTGAAAGGAAACCCTGTTAAAACTTTGAAAGGGGTATCAGATGAAGAGATCACATCCATCTTAGATATCACTGGTGTTGGCTTTGGAGCAGATAGTCCAGTAGCCACAGCTGACACAAAAAGCGCTGAATTGAAGAAAAGCAAGCATCTGCAGGTAAAACAAACTAAATTTATTTTTTAAAGAAAAATGCATAGATAATGTCCTGCTTGTCTGGAAATGATATAATAATTGTTGTTCTCAGTAAAATTATATTGATATAACTGTATATTGCCCTCTACTAAAATTGCTTATGGTCACTGGTTACATAATGCATATTTATATTAGTTTTTAATATGTCACTTCCAATTTAAGTATTTGTTTCGCATTAAATTAATATGCGCCAGTGCGTATACTATTATCTAACAGAAAAACAAATAAAGGTTTTTAACATTCAACCTTAAAATATGCAACTGGCACAGGCAAGCAATTTGTCTAGGTTATGGAAAGTTTAATTGTGTCGTTTTCTGAGAAAACTGGGCATAATGCATGTGCGTAAAGTGTCGTCCCAGATTAGCCTGTGCAGTTCGCACAGGCTAATCAGGGACGACATTTTCCCCCTATACTGGATTTTTGCTAAGAAGAGACATTATTTAAACGAAAAATTCCATAAAAGCGGAAATTGTCGTCCCTGATTAGCCTGTGTGGACTTCACAGGCTAATCTGGGATGACAATTTATGCACAAGCATTATGTCCAGTTTTCTCAGAACAATACACAATTATTCAATTTTAAAAGTTTAATGTTTACCGGGTAACATTATTCATTTTTTTATTAAATATTGGATATTGTGAAGGATATGCTGTCTTATTGACAATATTAATGAAAACGTGTGTTTATTATATTTTATAATGAAAAATCAACCTATGTATAAAGATACATCTTGTTTAAAAAATGACAAAAAAAACATGTTATTAATATGGAAGAGCGTCTATAAACATCAGTGTCCTTTCTTCTAAAGGATTTCTTTGAGAGGCATGCAGAATCCAGCCACTACTGCTTCCAGTTAAAGAAGTGTTCATCCCATGAATGTGGCTACTGCTCCATCAACCCAGTCCGAGATCAGGATGTTTTTGACCGCCTCAGGTTCCTCCCTGAACCAAAGCCGGACGAAAATGGTGAACACTACCTACCATTCAGTGAGGTATATTTATCGCATTTGTATTCCATTATATGACATATTTATTGAATGGATGAAGTTGTGTAAATTACAAATATATTATGGAAACTTACTTTGGCATTTGAAGGTTGTGTACCTGTGCAAATGGTCAATAGCTACAATTAAATTTGAATACCGGTAATCAATTTACTCATGTTTACTTCATTGATCTGACAACATATTATGTTCTGCCTTTTGTTTAATAAAAAGGCATAAATATACTTAACTTTATACCTTGTTGACATTTTAGTTAACTTTACTTGTCCAGCTGACATGTAGTTAATTTAATGATTTAAATGATAATGTGTGACTATTGTGTTTAGAAACTGGAATCAACATTTGAGATAAGATTTAAACATGCCAATTCAATTATATAAATTATAATAACATAATAATAATTCCAGTTGTTTGGGAAAGCCCTGACCCGTGACAAGTACAGACCCTCAACCAGACCATGTGGAACCTATGATGAGGAATTACAAAACCATGATAAAGAGAATCGAGAAATTTTGAGGGTAATGATAATTATAATATTTTAGAAGCTCGCAAATCACTTAACACGTTATTTCATGTTTATATTATTATATTTAGGTCAAACTGTCAAACCTTATTGTAAGGTCGCCGTGGCAAAGTGGATATGGTGTCCGCCTAGCGACCGAGAGGTCACGGGTTCAATCGCCATAGTAGGAGCGTGCTTTAGATCTCCCCATAGACACCAAGTACTGGTTCTAGTCCCAGGAAAACAACTCTAGAGCGTTTCAAAAAAGCCTAAGGCTTTCAATGCAATCGAGCTAAAATAAATAGGTTTAAACAAAACCTCATTGAATTACAACTGTGATATTAAAATAAAAATCAGAGAAATATTCCAAGTGCATTTTTGTTGCAGTATACATCCGTTCCTTCTTCCACCTGGCAATTGGCAACACCAAGAGAAAAAGTGATCATGTCAAAATGATATCATGTTGTCAACATTTTTGCAGGCTGGAAAGTGAAGCGGGCATTTTGCCGTAAAAAGCATTTTTTAAATATTTTTGCTTTCATTACACTATATCTTTCCATGTTGTTTTAGAATGAGAAGCTTCGAGATGCTGTCCTTTGCGGAGAATGTAGCAGGCCAAGATGTGTCTTCAGTCCAAACAAGCTTGACCGACAACAGGTAAACGTTTTGTAAAAATACAATCTACAGCGTGTTTCAACATTATAGGATCATAACATGTTGGTTACATAATTTTTAAGAGTCTAAATTAACATTTAAACATCACAGTTATACACAGTTTGGCAGGATTATAAAAAGGCACGTATTGATCCAATAAATTGATATGAATGATACATATTTTTACAGATCAGAAAAAAACTCTTTGGCTTGTTGGTTTGCAACTTAGAGCCCGAATATTTTTTGTTAATGTCTGTTCAAACACGGTATGTGTTAATTTATCACCAGATTGACATTGCAAAACATTGTTTTTTATTTCATACCATCAAAGGCCTATTCAAGATATAAATAGTTGTAAAACAAAAAATGCATTGGTAAATGATAATCTTAATATGAAGGAAATGCATTCGTTTTTGCTTTGATTTGAATAGGTTTCAAGTCTAATACTGCTGCAAACACAAAGGTTGGGAGGCAATTTATTGGAGTCACTCTGTCGGTCAATCCTTCTGGCAATTTGTTTGCATGCAAATCCGCATAAAGTGTAGATTAACATGACACAATTTTCACACATATTGATTCACTTATTCCTTAGTTACATGTATGTGCTCTTGAACTTAGCCAAGACATAGCTGCCGTCAATTCCATGTCTATGAAGAGGCTTTGGAGAAGTATTACAGTAATAGAAATTTAGTAATATGGGAAATTTTACTAGCCTGAGTCAGAATTTTCGAGCGCAGCCATTTGTGTACATTTTGTTCAAAATAACAGACACAATTTATTTTTATTTAATCCTTCGAATACATGGCAATTTTCTTCGTACTTTCATCTTTCTGAAATTAAGCTTCTAATGGCAGTTGATTAAAGTTGCTTAAAGTTGCTCTAATTCTTTTTGGAAAAAATAGCGAAAATTAAATTAGAAATTGTTTAATATCTGTTTTATGAGTTTTACAAGCACTTCAGGCTGGTAAAATTGGGAATTTCTATAAGCCTGAAAAAAAGACCATAGATTTTTTCTGTTTGGATAGGGCGAATAATGATGACTGTCAATTTTGTGAAAAGCTCCATAACATTTCACTTCCTTGCAGGAGGAATTCTTGCGGAACATTAAGGCATGCCATTCGTATATCTGTGGAGATCAGTTGGAAGATGCACCTGACCTCTATGTTCGGAGATGCGTGACCTGCAGCTCTGAGGTGGAAACAGCTTATTTCTCAGCCAAGTGTCGGCATTACCTACCACCAGTGTGCATCCACTGTGGATCTCCTGATTGTCTGTTAGATGACAACGATGCATATGTTGCAGATTTGTATATAAAATATTCCATAGTCAGGCCAATTTGTGTGTCTTGTCGACATTCTGGAAAAGAGGCAAAAACATGGGGCGCCAAGAAGTTTGTAAAAAAACAAAAAGTCAAATGAACTCATTCAAGCCTTCAAAAGTTCTTACTTTGATTTGGTTTGTAAATGAGACCAAAGCAAAAGTATGTGTATATAATGACCATCATCATCATGTTTATAAATGTTAACATGTTGTGATTGAAAATGAAAAATCATGGATTGGAATAAAGAGCAAATGCTTTAACTTTTAAAAATATTAGTGTTTCGTATTTTCCAGTTTAATTTCTATTTCTACAGATTTTAATTGTTTTGTGTTAAGATTAAAGTTGATACTAGTCATTTGTGATTGCACTTTTCTTGGAAAAGTATGTTTTATTGTAAATTGATGTGTTTTTTAAATAATCACGCTAAATATAGTTCTACTACTATTGTTATAAATATATATTATAGTACTAGTCATTTACTAGAACTGATACTAGTCGTTTTATGCCCCCGGTAGGGTGGCATATAGCAGTTGAACTGTCCGTCTGTCTGTCTGTCCGAAAACTTTAACATTGGCCATACTTTTTGCAATATTGACTTGATATTTGGCATGCACGTGTATCTCATGGAGCTACACATTTGGAGTGGTGAAAGGTCAAGTTCATGTAAAAAAATAAATATATATTTTCAAAGCGGCGCAGTAGGGGGCATTGTGTTTCTGACAAACACATCTTATGTTTGGCACTCAAATTAGACAAATATATGTCACTGTGCTATGTTAAAATAAAGGGCTCCTACTATTCACATCTATAAATAGTTTTGATTAAAAGGCATGTGTTTTATATTAAAATAAAAAAAACTTTAACTATCCGTTTCTTATTGTTCTTTCATTAGGAAGTTATGTTGTTGTTTTTTTACAAAACTTAAAACTTCTCATTTCTAATTTTAACGTTGCTAAACTAACCAAAGTTATGCATTTGAGTATAATGTATACTATAACCTATGATATTTAGAACTAATACAGATTCAATATATTTCTTATGCTTGATGTTTAGCATATTATTTATTGTCATGCTATTTAACTTTCATTGACAGAAGACTGAGCTTCTTATATAACTTTGCTAGTGAAAAGTACAGTGTACCATGTTAACATTAAGTAGTCACTACCTGTTGTGAATAAGCAGAATAACTATTGGAGAATATTTTGTTTATCATTCTTTAACAAACATTGGACTAGAGTTAAACATAGTTAGTACTAATAAATGACCTTGTGTTTGTATTTTGAAGATATCATGCATTTATTTGGCAACAAATATCAATTTACAGAGACAATATATCTATTTTTTTATTTTTCGCTCTTCGCTCGCCTGTGATTTTTTTAAAAATAGAATAAAAATTAATTTATTTTTATTTCGCTCGCTCGCTCCATTTTTTTTTGGCTAAAATCCGTAGAACAAATCATCAATTTGTTGTGGCCTTATTTAAAAAATGTTAACTTCAGAACTAGAGCATGTTTCATTAATCTGTTAATGTGATTAAAAGTCATCAAATTATTTGATGTGAATGGCATTACAGTTTCTTATCATCGTTTTGATGATCCATTTCATCGTGACAAAATGCTGGCAAATATTTTCAAACATGACATATGAGCGCTGTTTGTACTATTTGTAGTAATCTCATCGACGTTCGGTTCGTGGCGGTGTCCATCAGTTGGCGCATGCTCTCCAAGAGGCGTCAATGATGTTGTTTTTGTTGACAGAATTGCCCATAAAAATATTTGATATATTTATAGTTCGCAATCAGAATAACTGGATCACATTAATTTTCAAGCGCTTGCTACGCGTTAACTTTGTTTCGTGCAGTCGGTTGAGAATTAGATATATATAGGATCTGGCACGAGTTGTCATATCATACCATATTTTATTAAACGAGTTCAGGAATTTCCTGGACGACTTCAATAAAATATGGTATGAAATGACAACGAGTGGCAGATCTTTTTTATCACATGCTTTTATATGAGCAAATTAAATAAATATTTACGCAAACATAATGATAAATCACGAATGTTGTTTACATTTCGTGACTTCATTTGACGTTGCAACGTCATTTCAGCAAAATATCAAAAGGCGATTTGCAAATCGAACGAAAACTAAGCCAATGAAAACGCTTCAAAAGTATATTACAAATGTGTAAGATTAAAATATTCGTAATGGTTATAGTACATGGGAAACAGGGTATGGCATGTGATAAAACTGCATCGTATGGTGTATTAAACACCATGAGAGATCAGATATTTGACAGTCACAATAACGGGACGTCCTTTGTTCGATTAACGTTCAACAAACAAAGCATACAACATGGTTACCTAAACATGATGTTCAGTAATGGCGTCCGGAGTTCGTGATTAGAACCATATCATCTCCGTGATATTTACCATAATATTGATTTGTATCAAAAAGTGTTTGGCTGAAAATCGCACCAATGGCAACATACATGAACCGGTATACATCATGTATGAATGAATACATGTATAATGTCATGCCGTGTGGTACTGGAGCAGTGCCTTATTCTGCCGGCGACTTCAATCCGTCAATCATAACCAATATGCGCTTAAAAATATTGATTATATATGTGTTGGTCTTAAACAATCTTTTTTAATATCATTGACAGATTTTCGCTTTGATCCGACAGCTATTTCAAATTTCAATTTAGTTAATAATTCTACTCTAATGTAACTAAGGTCAAGTATTGCATTTGTGATAAAATGTAATAAGCATGCATACGCTGTTTTCCGCTTTTAGATTTGCATCTTTTTATTTAAAAAAAAACGCATGATAAGGAGGCATGTGCACTTTAAATCACAATTATAGTTAAATTTCACGGCGTTATCACATGTTAATTACGTCGTTCCTTCAAGCACGAGTAATGACATCCGTTATAGAGCTCTCAAAATAATGATCTTAGAAATAACATAAAAAATAGTTTTGTACATTAGAATACTGCATTAAATATAATAACGGCGTATTAGTGTAATTGTATTTTGTACACTAGTAAAATTTAAGAAGAAAATAGAGAGAAAAGCATATCGCAGTTACCGACATACAGCGTGGCACGCTGTGGCACATTAAAGCACTAGAACATGCATTACAAATTAACAAGATTTTTTGTGTTTTCTAAAACGGACAATTTTTCTTTAAAAACGGATTACATAAACAAGTATTACTTTTATGAAGTTTGAACGTTTTTAAGAAGGTTGACGGATTAAGGGACTAGGCATTTTTTACAGCGTTCAGGACTATTATTCAGCTTTTAGGGTTTGCGACGCAAATAATTGCACCAAAATTGCGCCCAATGCCAATGAAATCTAAATATTACCGGATTACCTTCCACATGTGGCGGATAATGAGGCACGACAACTGCATCCCCTATGCATTTCAAGTGTTGTGGATTTCCGCTGTTAGTTCCTTACTCATATTACCTGATATATAACGACTGCAAACATTCAACGTTTGTGTTATGTTCGAAGATGGAAACAATTGTTCATACATGTTTTTTTTAACTGCAAACAGTGCTATGACAACAAGTTGGAGCCTCTTCAAATGATGGTGACGTCATCGTGTCAACTTCTGATACATCACGGTAGACGACAATTGGTAAATAAAGTTAATAAACACATTTAAGTATGCGGCTAATGCCACGAGGATGCGTGTGTAATATTAAATAGCATTATCAAAAGGGTTGTACCATAATAACACATATATTAATAAACTCGATGAATAGTTCTTTGCTCTTTATTATACTGTTAACATAATGTTTCAATGTCCATTTAATTATTTATATTAATTGTTAATGCAATATTTCTAAGTCCATGTAATTCTCCAAGTAACTAATAACGTTTCCGAGACATGACAAAATCCGTATAAACCCACCCAGACAGGACCCCACCCCACCTGGGGTCCTGAAAATAAACCTCTAGTGTCCCTCCTATGGGTTAAATCCTTATTGTTTTAGTGTCCAAAGAAGCATTGCTTATATACATGTATCGTTACATAAACATGTCAACTTGATGGATCAGACTACCTCCGTCGTTGAAATTGCATATACTGGCGTATTTACCATCTGGCAAGTGCACATACACGACAACAAACATCCATTTATCATGTAATCTGGTGACGATCTATACTTTAAACGGACTGAGGCCAGTTACTAGTGTAAGCGTTCATCTACTGTCAACAAACTAATTAGTCTCCGGCCACACTGACGTAAACACAGGGCATGCATTATTGCGAACAAGATCTAAACATTAATTATGCGACAGTGTGAACATAATCATGCATCAGTATATTTGAAGTGAGATTTTGATTCCTGGATAGTAAATAATAAAGATGGCATATTTGTTTTTACATGTATTAAACAAGCGGTACACTTTAATTCAGGTGATTGTTATATTTCGGAATATATTAATTTTGATCATGACAATTCCATTACCAAATTATTCCTTTTCACGTTCACATTGTTGTTTAGACATAATACACTAATTAAAAAGTTATGTAATGGAAGGTTGGGCAGCATGTAACTGTTTTATTGGTGCGTTTTCCTTCAATAAATAATGTCTTAATACAACAAAATAATGTGGCAATAACAAGTTTAAATTGAAACACTTTACCTGATTGAAAATGTACCACTAGTTTGAAAATTGTCAACAAAATCTATCATCATTATTGTATATTTAGACATCAATGCATCTAATGCATCCTTTACTTCCACCCTTTTGATTGTATGGTACATGGGGCATATGGGCGGTGTTTCTAATACTAGAAACGCAATAGTAGTTTATTTAACTGAGTATTTTTAAATCATTGAACAAAGTTAAACACATTTTTCTCGTTAAATTCATACCTTGTATTAAAAACTCAATAAATTTAAGTACAAACCGATATATATGCTAACAATATACAGTATAGAGATCAGTATCACCTAGCCGATGTTGTTGGAACCTTCAAATGCATTGTATTCTAACATTACTTATTGGTAACGGAATGCACTATGTAGCGTGCGTTTCGATGGATCTATCTGTCGAGTAGTCAGTAATCGCAATGCAAGTATGTTTACTCTTCAGGAAAGCATGTTCCTTCAGCAATGTACCAATGAGGTGAAGGGGGTCAGCAAAGGGGACAGTCTCCTGATAGTCTGCAATATGAAGGTACACTTCATACGACGTTATTTGAGGAACAAATTGCGTGCTGCCTTGAGTTCTCTAAATGTCTAGTCATATATTGTTGTTGATGGTCATTGAGTTAATTAAAATAATCGAAGTCTTTAGTTGTTTATTGAAGGCCGTGGTTGGTTGTTTCATGAACGCCGTTGATTTGTTTTCACATATTACATTAAATGGTTTAGTTTACATGTTATAGCATTTTCCCCTCCTTACTTGTCGTTTGAACATGGGGAAAAATAACCATACTTGGCATGGGGACTTCATAGACCCTTTAACGGCGCCTGGTATATAAAGAAAAAAGTCAAAGAATCTGTTTGACATAGACATTCTTTAATAACCTTTCTTTAAAAGGAACTGCATCTCAGACACGAGTTTTCCGAGAACCGTCACATTTCAGAATCATCATCGCCGTTTCCGGGTAAAGTTTTCCGCTGACACCGACAAAGGCGGCAAGTCCGGCTTAGAGAACTGTCATCAATGCGTCGTTGCGCTCAGCCGCCATATGCAGATTAAGGTTCCCGCGTGCGCCGACGGGGTGAATGGTTCCCGGAAGGTATAATCTTATAAGATTGGTTCTCCATAGATGTTTTTCATATATCATCTTACGAATTTTTACAAACTGTATCCATAATGGCCTATATATTTCTTTAAATACATGGTTGTTACTTTTCATAAACAGGGACTATGCTAGCGCCTGTTAAATATTATTAAAATGGGTTTCCACATGGTGCCCATAATCTGTGCTTCAAGTTAAAAGATAAAATGCATTGCATTTACCCATTTTCGAAAATATTTATGAAACTACTCAAGATGCTGTGAATTCCGCCTAATGCTTATTAAGTAGCTGATGAGCTTAAACAGGTAAAGAGTTTTGTTTCGTTCTTGGAAGCTTCACGTGTCAATAAGTGGCTTATTGCTTCTACGAATCATGCGTGTGTGATTGATTAAGTGGATGTACTTGTTTCTGTGATTGGTTCTTAAGACTTAGAGGTATTCGTTTTTTCATTGGTTTTCAAAAACATGTTTTAAGATTGGATGAAGAAATTTGTGTCTGTCAGACCGTGGTTGGTTTTGAAAAAAAGATCTGGTTTATTGTTAATGCAAAAGCATGTTTCTGTGCTTGACTCGAATGACATTTAGGCAACAACGATTGGCTCTCGATGTGAGTAGTGTTAGCGTCACCAATTTATCAGCTTATACCATAGTGTATTGATTCAGATAAGGTTTTGCAACGCCTGTCCTTTTTGTAAAAGGATATTTTATTCCTGTCGATACCCTTTAAAAGGTATCGGAGAGTTTTAAATTGCGCCAGAAAGAAGTGTGCTTTAAATTTGTATGATAAGAAGCATGAAGTGAATGTTAACCCATTTATGCATAGCGGACTCTCCCATCCTTCTAAATTGGATCAATTTATTTCCAAAATTAGGGATGTCTAGTATATTTATTTCTATATTTAGAATATTTCGTACAGAAATTCCTTTAAGCAAACAGCGCAGGATCAGTTGAGAGGCCTCATCATGCGGCGTCTCATCTGGGTCTACGCTGTTTGCCAAGGCCTTTTTTCTAGACGCTAGGCATAAATGGATTAATGTAGTTAAATACCATGCCATCAATGAAATGCTATATATGATGGATTTTTTCCTAAAACGTAATGATATTTTTTTGCAATATGAAACAAATGCCATCTTTACAATTTGAGAATGCGTGCTTAGTACCTTCTTCTTACAAATTTAAAAGATGTAAATGGGTCTTTACAATAGTAACTCAATAATCTCGAGCCATTTGATAGTGACTTTTTATAAACAAACGTTTACACATGCGTTACTGTAGGTTCAAGACACACTACTCGGAACGCCATCTAAGGACGTCATTTTGGATGGTGACGTCACAATCGGGCAGATAGCGGAGGTATTGAATAATAATAGATTTAGTAAATATGCATAATGTTTTGATGACAAAGCAAAAAGTCACAGTGCTTTTTTGACGTAACATAATTTAACTTGTGTTTGTTGTTGTCATAGTTTTCTAGTTTGCCTGCTACCAAGAATGAGAATTCTATGAAAAAGTTCCTTAATTTAGAGTACACATGAAGGACCAATTCCTATCACCATTACAAAAACCTAATACAGCATAATATCTGAAATAGAAAGAACCCACAATTAAATAGTAACATACTTATTTCGGCAATAGGAAATGGTAATGCCGGCATGTTTAAAGAGGGATTGTTGCCTTGGTTTCTTAGAATATATATATGTGTTTAAGTTCACATTTGTTACCGACTTTCAAAATACATAAGGCACCTAACATTTAGTTCATTGTATAAATATTATATTACCAAAACATTATATTTTGGTCAGTTACTTGAACATAACTATATGCATGCACCTCACAATATGATGAAATGAATAACACTTATAAACACATGCCCGTGAAATATGTAAATATATACACACTTTATAACAGAAGTATGTTATCAAACACATAGTCAATAATTCAGTAAGTCTTTATGAATATCATATAGTAAATGTACAGTTAATTTCAACATAGTTTACACACAAGGTTAACTCTCCGAGGGCGGACTTCTAAGTTATAGACGAAAACGTTAGACAGAAGATCGAGATTTGTTCAATATTACAACAAATGAGTAGTAATTTGACGATCTTTATCATACTTTTTTTTGTATGTTAAAAGCATGGTTTGCTATTATTTATATGGTATAGGCAGCTGATTTCCACAGTTAATATTTTACCCCGAGGTGAGTGGGATTAACCGGGGACGATGAATCGCATGCATAAGCTTTGGGCAGCTGTTGTTCTGCTTTCACAGGCGATGTCAAGTCCAAGTGGGCCTCAGCTTCCGGCGCCATACTCGGCGCTGCATAGCAACGGTATCCTAGGAGATTTGAACACCATGGTGAAGATGTGCTTAACCGACCCGGCATTTCCAGCCTTTGTTGGTCAGGTGGAGAAGGAGCTGGAGAAACTTAAAAAGGAGTGTATATAGGACAGCATTCATTTCTGTACACATATGTGGTAAAGTAGCTTACATAAAAGTATAATTAGAAAACTTATAAGCCTTATTTAGACTTACACTCGGGACCTTCTTTTCCATTTGTCCTCCACTTCTTTAAAGTACGACCTACTCGTGTTTTTAAAACAGCCTTTAAATCCCTTCGTAATAGTGTGTCCTCTTGTAAAAAAAGATGTAAACATTTAAAAGTCTTTGATTAAGATTGTCTTAAAGAACAACAGTCCGAAGAAATGTGGTGTTTCGTTTTCAGTATGCTATATCCTTTATGACTCGTGAGTATTTTTGAAAGATGTTACATTCCAAATATTTTATGAATATATTACCATTTATCATTATAAAAGTAATTATTGATCTTGGTCTTAATAATTGTTGTTGTGTTTTTTTTCAAATGTGTATCGTCTGTAAACATCAAACATCGATTGTGTTGTTTGTGTCAAACAGTCATCTTGAAAGTAAGGTCCTTCCTGAGAAGTGCATTCTGATTGGCTGTTCCAATTGCAATATTTACATGCTATAAATGCTCTAAAACGTGACATTGCTGCGGAGGTAGTTGCATTAATCCAACTCCCATCCTTTGACTTCAGTTGCAACTGGAACGAGATTTTTAATGGAAACGCTGCCTACCGGAATTTTCTGGCGTCGATAAACACACACAGATCATACATTTATCAATGCTAAAATAAAAACAACTTACTTGATAAGATGTGCTCGCCGAATAACGATATTAATCCAAGATTCAAGCACATCAACGGTTCACAAAAATGTGTAAGTTTTTGCAATGGAAAACGCCGAATATGCCGAATTTGAAAATATGCATCTTATGTATACATCGAATATCTCCATAATCCTCGGCAATATAGATCTCGTGTCTAATTAGCCAATCATGTTACCATGAATATCACCGTAAGATAGATTGAATCGTCAATGCTATACTTCGGTTTTTAGTTTGATTACGGGTTTAATAAACTTTTTTGTTTTGAGCATTTATCCACAAAAACACGCGAATTGATGTCGATTGTAACATCTATAACATGTTACAATATAACAGGTTGATTGAATTCAATTTTAAAGACAAACTTAAGACTTAATTTGTTTAAATGGAATTTGGTTTTATAAACAAGAACTTTGAGCTGTAAGTATGTAATCATAAACGCTATGAGTATTGAAGAATAACTAGCAGGGGAGGTTAGTTTCTTGTGAAAAAAGTGTCAACACAAAATGTAGCATTTAACATACTCATAAATTAACGATCTTGTTTTACTAAGAAACAATATATGGACAATACATAAAGAAAGAAATGATGCTTGTATTTAGTTAGAACGTATCAAGTTATGATATATTGCAATATTAACCTGTTTTTGTTGAATGTTCAGGAAAACGATGGCGACTATGTCAAAACTGTTTACAAACTGAATCATGTGCGAACGTTGTATCAAGTGATTTCAAGCGATATCTATAACCATGACTCAAAAAGGACCCACATCTCAACAAAAGCAAGTCATACATTGGTTTTAAATCACCAAGGAGCACGAAGTGCTAGATGGGGGGCCGTTCCACTTTCATACATGTCACCCATATCTAGGTTGGTTTTCATTAAATATATTTCACTTCTAATCATAGCCAAATTTTAAAAATGTGTCTATAGCCATAGCAATCTCATTTTGGATTGTACTTAAGTAAGATTTCACCTGAACAAATAGAGTAAATGTATTTTTTTGTTTTGCCAAAATGCACATGCCTAGCATCGCATATAATTTATTGTCCGTTTAATTTTAAGCACATTAAGATTGTTGTGTTATGATCCACATTTCAGCAGAAATTTGCGAAATTGTTTTACAAACAATAGTTATTATCTTTAAATATGAATATAAATACTAGCAATGGACATTTTTAAGGATAGAACAATCAGACGTTCACCAATCTTGCACGGTTTAGTGTTGAATATGATATTAAAGGTAAGGTTGACATTGAGCAACATTAGCGAAGATTGAGCTTCCTACAATCTTCTCCAATCGCGCACCCTTTGATTATAACAATAGTGACTAAATGGAAGTAAACTTTTAACAATACAGGATTAAAATCACCAGATAGAATTGCAAACATGGACATGCTAGAGACTCATCGTGGTATGGTTTCCTTAATGCCGGTAAATAAAAGATATGATACAGGCACGTTTTGTTTATTTTAACTTAGTAATTTAGTAATTACTAAACACGTGCGGCAAGAAAACTATACATATTTTGTATTTATTCACACCTTACAAATAAATTGTCTTTGACCAGAGATATACTTAAAAATTATAACTTTGAGCACCAGGAATTAATTATATTTACATCACATAGGTATGGAGATTTGTGTTTACATTTCCAGTTGCCTCGCTTTCTAACTCGTGACTTCAAAAAATCGCCTCGTTGTAAATACTAATTTTATTGACTTTTGAAATCACCCAAAATCTACTAAGGTGTGTAGCGAATGTCAAATGTATGAAACCAACCATTTACACTTTGTTTAAAAAGGATGTATTTTAAAGATAGCTATGCCTTGTTTACAATGGTTGCAAGTTGGAAAGTCATGCAAAACAACCCGTTCAATGTTAAAAAGCCAGGTAAGGTTAAATCATATAGTCTTTAGCAAATCAATAAGCTTGAAATCATATGGCAGAAGCGTCAAGCTTATTGGGATTGCGTGGGGCGCACAAATTATCAACGCCTTATATCAATAAGTCATTACGGCATTTAACAACTCAGCTAGTACAACATTAACACCATGTCTCGGTGCCCAATTAACATTCCTAAAGTAAAAACTAGCGCAATATCAAAAGACACGTTAATTTACTTACATTATCTCAAAGGTCAAGTGACTTGAATTCTCAAACGTATGTACTTTGGTCGAATCCATTAACGGTTAACCTTTGATTTTGTGTAATGATTGTTATATTCAATATATAATAATGTGTGTTTTTAAAGTCACAAGTTAGGTCAATTCACTTGGATAGTTATCTGGTGTTTTTATGCGATAAGATGGCATGCTAAACCAAACACTTAGCGCAGAATGAATTCTCAAACAACACAATAGTTAATATACAAAGTATCGCAATCAAAATTTAAAAGATTGATAGTTTCAAAGTTTATTGGTAATCCGGCATTCTGCCTTTGCCCAAGAACATATATACAAAAAAAATATGGCCAGGGCAGGGTATTGTACAATAATACAAATTTAAAGATGAGCAAATATGACAATCATAACAACTAATATGTGTGACTATCAAAAACATATGTTTGTTAGCATGCAATTATACAACAGCTAGACCATTTAAATTCTCGCCTCTAAGTTTGAACGCTTCGACCTAAAACTTTGCAATGTTTTTGAGTTTAGAAACATAAGTACAAGACATCATTGATATGTATTTATTTATGGTAAGTTAATAACGGAAAATATAAATCCGATTTATTTTTTATTGCTCATTAGTTAAATTTGCGCCAGTGAAACCTAATACAACTTTGCGAGGCAGCCTGAAAATGTAAATAAAAGCTAAATCTCTTCTTGATTGCACAATTTCAGAGCTTTTAATCATATGATAAAAATCCGGATAATCGTAGTATAAGTAAAATAGTCTGATTGGTACTTAATCTTTAGACACATTTAGCACCTCTACTAATGATATTTATTCAATTAAAATATTTAGTTTACATTTAGTGTATTGTTTTATTATGAGAACAGGAATTTTAATAATACAGAGACAGTATTTTATTTCACGACCACACATACGCAATAGTTTGTTAGAAAACAAATCAAAACATACGTTTATTTTACAGGTTCAAGGTTTAAAAATATAACAAATAATACTTGCAAGACAATATTTTTTTCTAAAATGTTTTTTCTTGTGGTTACGTGACCTACAAAATGTACACAACAACAAAGACATCAAATTAACATTCCCACCAAAATCGCATATGAATGATCCCTAATAAATTAATCACAAAAACATTTTTTTTAATTCTTGCTTACGTTTAAGTTAATTACGTCATAGTTGTTGATATTAATATGCGATATATAATATTTGAATTAACAATAAACACTCAGCACAAAGCAATGTTTAAGTAGTAGATCTAATTTGCTATGTCAAAGAAAACAAAAACATGATAACAAAATATACACACTTTTTCTTATCAAAAAACACAAATGGCAATAACAGTTATACCTTCTCAATTAAAATTATATGATTACGTCTAATCTAATAAACAGAAAACCAGTAATGATATAGTTTAATGCAATTTTACAACACATATGAGCAGTATGGGCCAAAATCCTTACAATTTACCTAACGATATACTCAGGACAATATCTGAATTATTTTATGTTCGAACAAGTAAAACTTTCCGACAAAACCTCAGGAGTACATATTTTTAATACAGTTGATCATTACAAATAAAACAATACTTTGTTAGAAAAGAAAACAACACATACGTTCATGTTACACGCTGCACGATAAAAGAACACAATACATTATGAGTACAAGATAACCTTTTTATCTCAAACGGTTCATTATTTGATCAAGTTACGAACGAATTGTACAAAACAAAACGGACGGCAACCTAACATTCGCACAAAATCGAATATAACATAAAACATGTTGTTTATTTGCAGATTTTTGCTAACGTTTTAAAAACGTATTCTTAGTCATACAAAGTTGATTGAAATATATTTTTTGTTCAAATCGCTACAGATTCTAAATGTATAAATACTAAGTTTATACTAGTTTATATATTGGCAATCTGGCATTCATTTTGTTGAATGAATGAAGAGTACTACAAACGTTAATGTTTGTACATTCTTATCATACAGGTATAATCCACATGTGTTCAACTGTAGTAGTATGCAAGATTATACGGTGGTTGAATGTGATATATTTTTAATTTTACACGTCGAGGTATTCTCCCACGATGATTGATACGCATTTAAGACATTAAAATTACTTATAACGTTATTTGTTCATTTTGGTTTGTATTTGTATTAATAACTTTTTTTAATTTATTATCATACACGAATGATAGAAAGACCCTTCTATATCATGAAATTTTAAAGAACATATAGCTAATTGAAATTAAAAAGATCATTAGTATTTGTATGGATCAACTGTTGGTTAGATATATTTGAAAATGGTTATACACAATGAAAGCTAACATCAACAACAACACACACATTTATTACAAGTGAAAGCAATGTCCAAAAACAATATAAATTAACGTTATTCAGATTATCATATTTATTGATAATCTAATTAAATTAATAAAACCATGTAAAATTTGGAATTGTTTTTAATAATTATAATCACAAGGAAACATGTTAAATTAAACAATGTGCCTGCTCTGGGTTAGAAACACAAGCTAGAGCGCTACACCTTTGAACTATTGAAATTGGAAATTACATGTGAATATTGTGTCATTGTTTTTCTTTCCAAACAGTGAAAAAGTCCCTTGAACACTAATACGTCGGATACTGATATACATGTATATAGTAATCTTATTAAAAAGGTACAGTCTACTTTATTCAATAACTCGATGAAGGCCTGATATGTTTGGAAAGGTGCAAGACAGATCTTAAATATAACTATATAATATAACATATTCGACTTAACATTCAACATTCAACACAAAGCAATGTATATTTCTACAATGATATTTGCTTAATCAATGAAAACAAAGTTACATTATAAACTTATACAATATTATATTGAAATAAACGCATATAAATGGTGTCGTGCTTATCGTTTCTAGTATCATTTTTTTCGAATATCATTTTTTATTTCTTTAACTTATAAAAAACATATCTTTATGGATTTTGCTGTTTGGTCTAGTCCCAAGCATTGTTGAGTCTACAAGTCACACACCAAGCTGTCAGGTGTCATAACTGGCAATGGCATTTACACCATTTATATTCAAATTTTCGGTAAAAGCTTGAATATTTCATTGGAAGCAAATTATCTCACATTTAAAAATAAAAACATTTAGTACTTACAACGAGCTACTGAAATAAAATTATGTCATTTTTTAAAATATTGTTAAATTAGTATTAATAGAATCTATGGTTTTATTATGTGTTGTTTTTTAACTGCAACTCATGATATGCATTATTGTTATAAACGTTCTTTCTTTGTCTGTAAAGCCCACACTAGTTTTGACAGAGACGAAATGTTTCTAATGTTCAACATATCATGGGCACATCTCTTAAAGAAGTCTCCGGACTATACATCTGAAGCAGCAAGGCTTTTTCATCTGTGTTGATGCTGGATGGGAGTACCCTGTAAAAAAGGTTCAGTCGATCACTAGCTTAACAAGAAGTTCAATTTAATACTTGTAAAAAGACTGAATACCATTAAACTTAATATATGCACTGCAATCCCTAAATTTGATTTTGGAAACAAACCCATTCATACAGCTTTTAAACTAATCTGTCAAGCCATTCTTTTCGATCTTTTTGCAAGTTCAGAATCTGTCCATTTCCTTAGTGAGTGAACGATTTCCTTGGAGATTCCTTTTGGTGTACCAATTTAAATATAAATATTGTTAATAAGAAAAATATAACAAATCTTTGATGATACTGTAGTATTGGTCTGGAAAACCTATATAAATTAAAATATGTGCATTACCTTTAATCGTTTCCTTTATCTGTATATTTTTAACGTTTCATAATAAAAACCATGTCCGTTTAGCACAGCGATATAAACAATTGCACTAGACGGTTGACATATTTGTGTATATCATATGCATATTTCGAGTTATTGCATACGTTTGTGTAATTCATTTTTTACAAATCACTTAACATTTGAATGTGGCAGGATCTCTATTGCGGAGGGACAAACTGGCCAACACACATACGAATGAATTGACAGACAGACAGACGATATTTACAGACCAAGGGTAATCCTTGAGTACTATTCGTTGTAATGAATATAGTTTATAGTGGTATATCGCGTCATGTTATCTATGGAAAAATATATCATTAACATAGTTTAAAAAAATAAAAACAAATATATTGATATAAATGTCATTTAAAAGTATTTACCGTTCTAGCAACTTCTGGTTGTATGCTTAGTCTGGATAATAAATCTTTCCTATTCCACTTTCAGTGCTTTGCCAATTCCCGTAGTAAGGGCATTCATTTGTTTATTGAAATCATATTTTCCGCTAAAATCATAGTACATTTTACCGGCACATATCAAGCCTAGCCATCCATCAGGTTCGTAATCTTTCTCCATTTTCAACGGTATTATTGTTCTGTTCTTTTGAAATGCGTACTGTGCCTCTAGAATAAATATGTTATATTCTCAACAGTGATTTTTTTCATACATGTAGATCCATTGGTAATTGTAATGTCTTATTTTCATATCATACGCATGATCGTCATATTACATACGACATTATTGGTATATTAAAACTACAAGGCAGAACGAAATCTCGAATCTAAGTATTGCATATTCTGAATAGTGCTTATTGTCTAATAGTTAAAAAAGATCTAATTAAGAAATAATATTCATCAAACATGTTTGAATCGAAAACATGTTTGTATTAAGTTTTCCAGCCATTAAGTTATATTCCTCATTCTTATATCTGATAGGTGACTATTAAACAAATAGTAATCCCTCTGGATTAAATTCATTCTTATCGTAACAACAAATTGTAGTTTTCTTACTCACAAACATAACACAACGATGAATAGAAACTTGTGTTAATGTGCGTATGTACGAATTGCTTCTATACCTAATATAACATATAAAATGTTTGTATATTTAAAAAAAAACATGCATATAATGGCCAATTTGTTATTATGTCAAATTTGGATGAACGAACGTGAATGAAGGTGAGAAATGGTAAACATGCCTTATCCAACATGATATCACTGCCTTTCATCTCCATCAGTCAAATTCAAACAACAATGAATAATTGAATTCAACAAATGAATGTAAACAAAAAATAAACATAAAAGTGTTAATTCGGACGATACTTGACTCTATTTCACATTTTAAAAAAGTGGCATGATTGTATTCCCTCCGGTCTAATAACTATTAATTAAAATGCGTTTTACACCCACGTTCAAAACGCATGCTTATTAAGATATAAAATATTTAAATGAACAAAACATGGAATTGAATGATGTTTTCAACAGCAGTTAAGGAAAAGAAAAAGATACCGATATTGTTTTACTTGAATACGTAATGTTGTTTACATATTCTCCCCCAAAAAGGAGGCTTGTTGCCTATAAGTTCACCGAAAAATATTTATTATATATCGTTTTATAAATATTATCATTATAAAGCGACATGCGCTTATATGAATAAATACGTTTTATGAATCATATACAAACCTGCTCTGCAGTTGTAACTGTTCTTGTATTTCTGTGAAATGCATATCAATACTATTTCTGCACCTTCCACAGCTTTGGCCATATCGTCATATATTTCAAGTCCCATATCGTGAATGTCCATCCACACCTGGTAATTAGTGTAAAAACAAACAAGAGTGCCAGTATTGTCGTTAAGCATTCATCTAAATTCAAGGTAAAGCATTTGCCGAATATTTGACATGGTAACTTTTTTAGTTCATGTTACTGAGTTTTTATAAAATTTGACCTACTTTTAACCCTTATTAAAGAAGATCCAAATTTTGGTCTAGATATTGTGAGAAGAAATATTCTGATCATTTTTCGTTGAGACTAAGCCTAAAATACGGCTTCCAGAGTGGTAAACGAGGTTCAAGCGACGTATAATAGAAGATGGATTCCTGACACAGGCTTATTATTAAGTCTTGAGCGCTTCGTGCTCAGAATAAAACGCATAAAAATGCGTAAAACCAAAAACGTCTACAAGATGTATGTTTACTTTTGCAAAAATGTCATATTACGTCTATACTTAAAAGACATTAACAACGCTATAAAACTGATTTATTTTAACCGCGTACTTTAAAATGTTTTTCTTCAAGTTTGTTCTTGATGTCTTTAATTAACGGTTGATTACCGGTATCCCACTTGTAGGAAATCATTATGTGGCGTCGATGAATGTCTCCTGCAATAAGATGGAAGGAAGTGTTGTGTGTGTGTGTTTGTTACAGGCAAGAGAAATATATAGCAAGATCGTACAAATATTAAGTGAACGCCTTTCAAATTGTTATGTATGAAAACCCACAATAAACAAATACGAGTTTATCAACTTACAACACAGATTTGTCCTTTTGTTTGTGTTATACCGTCGAAATCGTTGTAAATCGGGAATTGTTTATCGGCAATTTGGAGTCAAGCTCCATGTCGATTAGACGCTCTAAGGTAAATACGGTTCTCGGTTTCAGGTTTTCGGTAATTCTGAGGCGCGGAACCAAAAGTTGAATAAATAGCGTAAGGTGAAGGACATATCATCGTACACGATTGAAATAAACATTCAAACATAACGGTTATATTAGTGTTTGGTGTGGACAAACAGACAAATCTGTGTTGTTAGTTGATAAACTCGTATTTGTTATTGTACTAATGCGGAATACGTTCGGTGGCTGGGGTATTTCGATATTTTTACTCTTGTAACAATCGGCACTGAACGTTCGGTCAGATCGAAGCCGGCCTAGCTTTTCTACGAGTTCGAGAAGTTTTTCTTCTAGTTTATGTTGGCAAGAAGCCGTTCGTGGTCATTTTTAGTCACAAGGCATCCTTTCCCAACAAAATGGTACATAGTTTACGAAAATCGACCGCCATTTAGGCACTTACTGGCTTACAAATGTTGATGTAGATGATTTTCCTGTGTCAAGAGATACCTTCCTTGTTTATATATATTATATCAGATTTTTGTTTGATTTTTTTTTATGAAAATAGTTGTTTTATGACATATTGATAGTGTTAAAGTGACTTGGCCACGCGCCCAATACCTGTGTGAAAACCAACTTAAGATACCAACTTGTTGTTTAAGATCATTATCTACAATTTTTACAGAAATCATTAATAGATGTCGCGCCTAGGTGAGAAGCGCGCGAAACAACCACTGAGTGTACTTGACAGTTGCACTTTCCAATCATTTTTAACGTATGACTGATAAATGGTAGGCCAGAAATGCATTTACTCGAGATCATAATGAAGTGCAACACATGCATTACACCCACATAACATCACACATAATGAGCCATTATAAAAATGTGAGCGTTGTATTAGATATGCGATTGAGTGTGTATAAATGTATTATACATTTACTTGAAAACGTGAAAATACCTTTATTCCCTTCACGTTCTACTTTTTCAAAAGTTTCTTCGTCCACTCTTTTTGCTACAACATTAATTAAACATGCTTATTCAATTTCTTATTTGTACAGACACGCAAAACCATAGCATTTCATAAGCGAATCTTTAATATTCTGACAAGATTCTTGCCGATTTTAATATAGATCAAAACACACAATTTTATTGTAAAACATTATTAAAAACCAACGCAAAAATTAGAAAAGAGGTGATGGTGAATTTGTATCTCATGATCGTGTTGACGTTGGGATGGTAAGAGTGTTGTTGATATTGTTGTGTATGATGATGATGATTATGATGATGATGACGTTGTTAATTGTTTTTGGTGGTGTTGTTGATGGTTAAGATGATAATTATGGTTATGCTGCTGCTGCTGATGATGATGATAAATTGATGATCGCTTAACATTTCAGTCACAAACTAAACGCCAATCGCACGTCGGATTATTAATAGCTCATTATATATATATATATATATATATATATATATATATATATATATATATATATATATATATATATATATATATATATATATAAATATATATAATATGTGTGTGTGTGTGCGTGCGTGCGTGCGTGTGTTTGTGTGTGCGTGTGTGTGCTGGTGTGCGTGTGTGTGTGTGTGTGTGTGTGCGTGTGTGCGTGTGTGTGTGTGTGTGTTTGTATGTGCGTGTGTGTGTGTGTGTGTGTGTGTGTGTGTGTGCGTGCGTGCGTGCGTGCGTGCGTGTGTGTGTGTGTGTGTGTGTGTGTGTGTGTGCATTAATCTACTAGCCTAAAGTTTCTGGGCGGATGAGGACAATCAATCTGGCTAGCTGCCGAGGAGACCTGACTATTATCTAAATAGCATTGGGATCTAGACTGTATATATACGACGTTTGACGACCTTAATTGTTAATTGTTATACCCGACGTGACCTTAAAATGCTCTTAACGATAAATAAGTACAACTCTGGAATATGAATTTAATTTTTATCTCCACTATTGCGAGCTGACCGAAGCATTGCGGAGTTGTTTACTACTTATTTGGATCCTACATAGGACATATGTTATTATGTTAATATTTTTAATAACGAAATAAACTTGGTCTTCAATTATAACGTTATAAGTTGAACAGATCTGACTAATTATAGTAGGTATACATGAACAATAAATAATAAATAATTTACTGGTGTTTAATTAACATGATAATCACTCCGCTCTCTAAACGCGCTTCAATTTGATCATTTTACATTGTCTACATGTTTTTGCCATTGACTTATAAATAAGGCCACAACAAATTGATTAAATGTTCGTCGGATTTGCCGCACCTAAAAATCTTAAAACTAAATAAAAATATTTTTATTTTTATTTCGCGCCCGCAGCAACAATTTTGCTCCGCATGTATTTGTTTACAGATTTAGTTTAATTTAGCCTACGTATTTAACGACTTTTATAACGCTTTGCGATAATAATGAGATTGGTTTATGGTAAAATAATGGCGGCGCTCGTCTGCATAGTCGTGTCGAAGAAAGAAACCAATGGTAATTCAATTTTTTCTCCTGTGGCAATGTGTCACCGGATTACGGATGATTTTGGCGATTTATTCATCGCAGCCGCATCATCATCAGGCCTCGAAATGTCGCCCGAATGCGTGAATTCTGTAAATATCTGCAGTAAAGTTGGTAGTAGCGATAGAATAAAAATTTCGAACATCAACATGCAACTAAATGTCGCAGTAGTACTTGACAAAAAAATGGTCGAATATACAATTAATTCTGCACGACTTCCATCAACAAGTTCAAACTCCAATGCATTCACAGTTTTAATGAACAAGTCCAAGGTATACATTATGCCCAAAAAATATGAAGTAAACACAAGCTCAAAAGTAAAGAAACTTTCTGGTCCACAACAACTGTACTGCGATTTGATTGATTGGGCCCAAAGTACTGGGTGTGGATGGCCATCTAATATTGTCGAGGACAGTGGAAAACAAGCCCTTAAATCTCTCAGCAATGCCTTGTGGTACGTAGATCACTGCCATGCAAGACTGAAAGATGCCAGTTGTCATGTTCCATCTGAATTAAACAAATTTCAAAATTACAACAACTACAAATTACTTAGGCACAGACCACCTATTGTATAGGCAGCCAGACTTGGCGAATTGGTTGGTGATCTATACTCCGCCCTTAGTTTGCCATCATTGAGTGATAAACGAAACACAGTGTTAGCCAAAATCATGGGTGAATTAGCAGAATCTTTAAAACAATACAAAGACAGACTTGAAAATGATAACCAAAAACACCAAAACATGAGTCATAAAAGAGAAACGGCTAACTGCGGTGACTCGAACTCGGTTTGCATAAATCCTGTAACACCGTCCAATGTTAAAGAAGAATATAGTCATTTAAACGAGACAGTAGTGAAAACATCAGATTATACCTATGTGCACCTTGACAAGTTTTGTCCCGATAATCGTATTGAACGTCGCAAATTCATCAAAAACCTTCGTTTGTCCAAACCGATTATGTTGTATAGGGTTGCTTATGGAGGAAGCATAGGAACATTAAATTTCATTTGGAGTGTTCCAGTAGGTCAAACAGAAGACAAAACATCCCGCAACATGAAAGTTATCTCTCAAATTTCAGAAGATCTTCCGACGTTCTCAAGCAGGGCTATGAGACAAGAATTTATTGACAAGTTTATAAGTTATGTGAAATGCCCAAAGTCAGTAATTAGACACATGTATTTTAGCCTAACAGGGCATGAAGAAAGTGCCAATTCTGCCAGTGAAAAAGAAATTAATGAAAGGGTGTCGAAGATCATAGGCGCAGATGACTCTCAGCTATTGATTGATTTACGAGCAACTAATGGCTCTGATACATATTATGATGCCTTTTTTGAAGAAATGGGAAAGTTCTTTGAAGAACAGGTTTTACAGGTCAGTGAAAGACGAAAATGTGATGAAATGTATTTGCCATTGGCAATTTCAATAGAGACTTTAAAGAATGACATTTGTAAAAGAGTGCCTGATGGAACACCCATTCCTAGCAATGAAACGATCCGACTGCAGTTTTGTTCCAGTAATCCATTTCATAAAACTGCTCTAAGGTACACTGGTCAGTTCAATGTTTTATTCCATGTGCAGACACGCCAGGCAAGAGTTTCACATCCTCATTCACACTATGCTGCAAAATACTTTCAGTATATGAAAGAATTGTGTGTGATGTTTAGAGACAGTGCTATGTTCTTATGCATGGACGACAAGGCAATAGTTCCAGTGGGAGACCAGGAATCACTATATCGACTGGAGTAAGAGGGCATAACAAGGTTCTAACACCTTCAGAGGGACCTGTATTAGTTTCAACTGACCATGATTTTCATCGTTGCAGTCTTGTTCCTTCAGTTGTTCTTGTCACAGAAATTCCTAGGGACTCCAAAGACAGCTTCTTTTCAGGGGGCATGCATGTGACAACAAAAGAAAAGGTATTCAGCCCATCTAGCCCATTTAGACATGCTGCTGAAGTTATTGAACTCGTAAGATTAAATGATGCCTACTCTGCAGATGGATTAAATTTGAGAACCCCAATCATGTGCCTTTATACTGATGGAGGACCGGATCATAGAGTCACTTATGAAACGGTTAAGTTGTCGCTCACTCTTATCTTCATGCATTTAGATTTGGACATGCTAATTGCACTCCGAACAGCACCATCACATAGTTGGACCAACCCAGCTGAACGTTGCATGTCCATTTTAAATTTGGCCTTGCAGCATGTTGCGCTAGACAGAAATGAAATGGAAGAGAAGTATGAACAGATGGTTAAAAACTTGTCTTCTCTAACTGCAGTAAGAAACCAAGCCAGACTAAAAGATGGTCTGAAAGAGGCTTTCAAGAAAAGTATGGAACCAGTGGTTGATCTTGTGAACAAACGTTTCTCACAAATGAGCTTGAAAGGAAACCCTGTTAAAACTTTGAAAGGGGTATCAGATGAAGAGATCACATCCATCTTAGATATCACTGGTGTTGGCTTTGGAGCAGATAGTCCAGTAGCCACAGCTGACACAAAAAGCGCTGAATTGAAGAAAAGCAAGCATCTGCAGGTAAAACAAACTAAATTTATTTTTTAAAGAAAAATGCATAGATAATGTCCTGCTTGTCTGGAAATGATATAATAATTGTTGTTCTCAGTAAAATTATATTGATATAACTGTATATTGCCCTCTACTAAAATTGCTTATGGTCACTGGTTACATAATGCATATTTATATTAGTTTTTAATATGTCACTTCCAATTTAAGTATTTGTTTCGCATTAAATTAATATGCGCCAGTGCGTATACTATTATCTAACAGAAAAACAAATAAAGGTTTTTAACATTCAACCTTAAAATATGCAACTGGCACAGGCAAGCAATTTGTCTAGGTTATGGAAAGTTTAATTGTGTCGTTTTCTGAGAAAACTGGGCATAATGCATGTGCGTAAAGTGTCGTCCCAGATTAGCCTGTGCAGTTCGCACAGGCTAATCAGGGACGACATTTTCCCCCTATACTGGATTTTTGCTAAGAAGAGACATTATTTAAACGAAAAATTCCATAAAAGCGGAAATTGTCGTCCCTGATTAGCCTGTGTGGACTTCACAGGCTAATCTGGGATGACAATTTATGCACAAGCATTATGTCCAGTTTTCTCAGAACAATACACAATTATTCAATTTTAAAAGTTTAATGTTTACCGGGTAACATTATTCATTTTTTTATTAAATATTGGATATTGTGAAGGATATGCTGTCTTATTGACAATATTAATGAAAACGTGTGTTTATTATATTTTATAATGAAAAATCAACCTATGTATAAAGATACATCTTGTTTAAAAAATGACAAAAAAAACATGTTATTAATATGGAAGAGCGTCTATAAACATCAGTGTCCTTTCTTCTAAAGGATTTCTTTGAGAGGCATGCAGAATCCAGCCACTACTGCTTCCAGTTAAAGAAGTGTTCATCCCATGAATGTGGCTACTGCTCCATCAACCCAGTCCGAGATCAGGATGTTTTTGACCGCCTCAGGTTCCTCCCTGAACCAAAGCCGGACGAAAATGGTGAACACTACCTACCATTCAGTGAGGTATATTTATCGCATTTGTATTCCATTATATGACATATTTATTGAATGGATGAAGTTGTGTAAATTACAAATATATTATGGAAACTTACTTTGGCATTTGAAGGTTGTGTACCTGTGCAAATGGTCAATAGCTACAATTAAATTTGAATACCGGTAATCAATTTACTCATGTTTACTTCATTGATCTGACAACATATTATGTTCTGCCTTTTGTTTAATAAAAAGGCATAAATATACTTAACTTTATACCTTGTTGACATTTTAGTTAACTTTACTTGTCCAGCTGACATGTAGTTAATTTAATGATTTAAATGATAATGTGTGACTATTGTGTTTAGAAACTGGAATCAACATTTGAGATAAGATTTAAACATGCCAATTCAATTATATAAATTATAATAACATAATAATAATTCCAGTTGTTTGGGAAAGCCCTGACCCGTGACAAGTACAGACCCTCAACCAGACCATGTGGAACCTATGATGAGGAATTACAAAACCATGATAAAGAGAATCGAGAAATTTTGAGGGTAATGATAATTATAATATTTTAGAAGCTCGCAAATCACTTAACACGTTATTTCATGTTTATATTATTATATTTAGGTCAAACTGTCAAACCTTATTGTAAGGTCGCCGTGGCAAAGTGGATATGGTGTCCGCCTAGCGACCGAGAGGTCACGGGTTCAATCGCCATAGTAGGAGCGTGCTTTAGATCTCCCCATAGACACCAAGTACTGGTTCTAGTCCCAGGAAAACAACTCTAGAGCGTTTCAAAAAAGCCTAAGGCTTTCAATGCAATCGAGCTAAAATAAATAGGTTTAAACAAAACCTCATTGAATTACAACTGTGATATTAAAATAAAAATCAGAGAAATATTCCAAGTGCATTTTTGTTGCAGTATACATCCGTTCCTTCTTCCACCTGGCAATTGGCAACACCAAGAGAAAAAGTGATCATGTCAAAATGATATCATGTTGTCAACATTTTTGCAGGCTGGAAAGTGAAGCGGGCATTTTGCCGTAAAAAGCATTTTTTAAATATTTTTGCTTTCATTACACTATATCTTTCCATGTTGTTTTAGAATGAGAAGCTTCGAGATGCTGTCCTTTGCGGAGAATGTAGCAGGCCAAGATGTGTCTTCAGTCCAAACAAGCTTGACCGACAACAGGTAAACGTTTTGTAAAAATACAATCTACAGCGTGTTTCAACATTATAGGATCATAACATGTTGGTTACATAATTTTTAAGAGTCTAAATTAACATTTAAACATCACAGTTATACACAGTTTGGCAGGATTATAAAAAGGCACGTATTGATCCAATAAATTGATATGAATGATACATATTTTTACAGATCAGAAAAAAACTCTTTGGCTTGTTGGTTTGCAACTTAGAGCCCGAATATTTTTTGTTAATGTCTGTTCAAACACGGTATGTGTTAATTTATCACCAGATTGACATTGCAAAACATTGTTTTTTATTTCATACCATCAAAGGCCTATTCAAGATATAAATAGTTGTAAAACAAAAAATGCATTGGTAAATGATAATCTTAATATGAAGGAAATGCATTCGTTTTTGCTTTGATTTGAATAGGTTTCAAGTCTAATACTGCTGCAAACACAAAGGTTGGGAGGCAATTTATTGGAGTCACTCTGTCGGTCAATCCTTCTGGCAATTTGTTTGCATGCAAATCCGCATAAAGTGTAGATTAACATGACACAATTTTCACACATATTGATTCACTTATTCCTTAGTTACATGTATGTGCTCTTGAACTTAGCCAAGACATAGCTGCCGTCAATTCCATGTCTATGAAGAGGCTTTGGAGAAGTATTACAGTAATAGAAATTTAGTAATATGGGAAATTTTACTAGCCTGAGTCAGAATTTTCGAGCGCAGCCATTTGTGTACATTTTGTTCAAAATAACAGACACAATTTATTTTTATTTAATCCTTCGAATACATGGCAATTTTCTTCGTACTTTCATCTTTCTGAAATTAAGCTTCTAATGGCAGTTGATTAAAGTTGCTTAAAGTTGCTCTAATTCTTTTTGGAAAAAATAGCGAAAATTAAATTAGAAATTGTTTAATATCTGTTTTATGAGTTTTACAAGCACTTCAGGCTGGTAAAATTGGGAATTTCTATAAGCCTGAAAAAAAGACCATAGATTTTTTCTGTTTGGATAGGGCGAATAATGATGACTGTCAATTTTGTGAAAAGCTCCATAACATTTCACTTCCTTGCAGGAGGAATTCTTGCGGAACATTAAGGCATGCCATTCGTATATCTGTGGAGATCAGTTGGAAGATGCACCTGACCTCTATGTTCGGAGATGCGTGACCTGCAGCTCTGAGGTGGAAACAGCTTATTTCTCAGCCAAGTGTCGGCATTACCTACCACCAGTGTGCATCCACTGTGGATCTCCTGATTGTCTGTTAGATGACAACGATGCATATGTTGCAGATTTGTATATAAAATATTCCATAGTCAGGCCAATTTGTGTGTCTTGTCGACATTCTGGAAAAGAGGCAAAAACATGGGGCGCCAAGAAGTTTGTAAAAAAACAAAAAGTCAAATGAACTCATTCAAGCCTTCAAAAGTTCTTACTTTGATTTGGTTTGTAAATGAGACCAAAGCAAAAGTATGTGTATATAATGACCATCATCATCATGTTTATAAATGTTAACATGTTGTGATTGAAAATGAAAAATCATGGATTGGAATAAAGAGCAAATGCTTTAACTTTTAAAAATATTAGTGTTTCGTATTTTCCAGTTTAATTTCTATTTCTACAGATTTTAATTGTTTTGTGTTAAGATTAAAGTTGATACTAGTCATTTGTGATTGCACTTTTCTTGGAAAAGTATGTTTTATTGTAAATTGATGTGTTTTTTAAATAATCACGCTAAATATAGTTCTACTACTATTGTTATAAATATATATTATAGTACTAGTCATTTACTAGAACTGATACTAGTCGTTTTATGCCCCCGGTAGGGTGGCATATAGCAGTTGAACTGTCCGTCTGTCTGTCTGTCCGAAAACTTTAACATTGGCCATACTTTTTGCAATATTGACTTGATATTTGGCATGCACGTGTATCTCATGGAGCTACACATTTGGAGTGGTGAAAGGTCAAGTTCATGTAAAAAAATAAATATATATTTTCAAAGCGGCGCAGTAGGGGGCATTGTGTTTCTGACAAACACATCTTATGTTTGGCACTCAAATTAGACAAATATATGTCACTGTGCTATGTTAAAATAAAGGGCTCCTACTATTCACATCTATAAATAGTTTTGATTAAAAGGCATGTGTTTTATATTAAAATAAAAAAAACTTTAACTATCCGTTTCTTATTGTTCTTTCATTAGGAAGTTATGTTGTTTTTTTTTTACAAAACTTAAAACTTCTCATTTCTAATTTTAACGTTGCTAAACTAACCAAAGTTATGCATTTGAGTATAATGTATACTATAACCTATGATATTTAGAACTAATACAGATTCAATATATTTCTTATGCTTGATGTTTAGCATATTATTTATTGTCATGCTATTTAACTTTCATTGACAGAAGACTGAGCTTCTTATATAACTTTGCTAGTGAAAAGTACAGTGTACCATGTTAACATTAAGTAGTCACTACCTGTTGTGAATAAGCAGAATAACTATTGGAGAATATTTTGTTTATCATTCTTTAACAAACATTGGACTAGAGTTAAACATAGTTAGTACTAATAAATGACCTTGTGTTTGTATTTTGAAGATATCATGCATTTATTTGGCAACAAATATCAATTTACAGAGACAATATATCTATTTTTTTATTTTTCGCTCTTCGCTCGCCTGTGATTTTTTTAAAAATAGAATAAAAATTAATTTATTTTTATTTCGCTCGCTCGCTCCATTTTTTTTGGCTAAAATCCGTAGAACAAATCATCAATTTGTTGTGGCCTAAGAAAAAAATACGAAATTTATCACTTAAAACGTAAGCACATACTGCAAGCACATCATCGGTTGTCTAATGGTGTCATAAATATCTGGCGTTATCATATTATATATAGAGGAGACAAAGACAAATTGTCACTTCTCGTCATAAAAACAAATGTAAATAAATAAGACTATTTGCTCTTTTAGGTAAGAAACTGATACCGAATATTCTGTTTTTCTGGTATTCAGACGATGCCAATACATCTCGCAGCGTCCACAGTGCACCGTTGCATGTTTTCCTTATATGGGAATTTGAAGACGTTTTCAAATCAAACAACAACTCCACCAACCCAAGACTTTCATCCTTTGCCACCTTTTGTTGAGTATCCTTGTTAAAACACAGGGCCCACGCCGCGTTGACACTCTCTGTAACATAAAAAATTCGCATCGTTTAAGGTTCAACGACCTTTCAAAATTGTTTATGCTTTGTGACTGATATGCCCTTTGAAAGCCCCAAAACGGTTAAGGTAAAAAACGCAGCACAACAAAGTTAGTCCCTTAGCGGCTTTTACTTTGGACATATAATAAAATTCGTAAGAATTCGTACGTACACGTACTTCGTAAGAAACGGTAGCGTTTCATACAAATAATGAAACGCATTTATCCGGTACGAATTCGTTTACACATAAGTAACAAATGGTCACAGAGAATGGCGATCGTTACGTTCGCACATATGGCCGTATCTGTGTGCGTATTAAATTATAATAATAACTATCATCAGCAGCATCATGATATACTTTATAATAATAATTCTCCCATTATCGTTACGAAAAAGCTTCAGCAATTAAACCTGACATTTTTAAACGCGACACCATAGACCCCAAATTTGGCACGATTCATCCATTGCGAAATAAAATTTTCACACAGGGTAAATCATAGTTTGTTCTTCCGACGAACACCATAGCGTTTGCAATTTATTACCCTAAAACTTTACAACATTATCCAATACAGTGTTTTCACCACGTAAATGATATGCTCATGAGGAGAGGAACTCTAAACCTTGTAAAATATCTCGTTAATTTCGATAATTTATCAATTTATGAACAGTATCAATAGAATTGTGTCAATCGTCACATTGATAAGACTAGATCAAAATTGTGTCATGAGATTGGCGTGAATTGGAAAAAGTGTTCATCTAAAGTTTATCAAAGTGTAATATATGACATGTCGGAAGACAGAAGTACAAAAAAGTTATCCATAATAAAATTGTTGCAACGTATTATCCTTCTTTATAAGGTCATTGTTATCGACAAAATAATGTAGACCGATATAAGTTCATGTATAAATATGCCAAATGACAGCAAGGTCCTTGTAGTCGTTAGCAAGTATGCTATTCAAAATGTGCTAAGGATCACTTTTTATAGTAGTGTAATTTGAAGTTCACCCCTAGCTAGATTCAGCCAGCGTCACGCATCAATGATAAATCAATACATAACAATAAAATCACAAACACACATTTTAATATCAAAACCTGCAAAATAACAATTTAAAATGAACGTTATCCAAAATTGAAGATAATGTGAAAATAAAAATTATCATCTTTCTTTCGTGTAAAGACGCTTGGTTGAATTTAATGATCTTCCTTTGATTATTAACTACGTGTTTCTTACTTTGAAATCAGTGTGACTTACTAAAGGCAAGTGGCCAATGGCCGATACAATACAGAACAATCATTACAACAATATACTGTATGTAAACCTAATTGAGCTTGGGTCAGCGCCAATGCAAAGAATTATTGTCTGAATAAGTTTAATACATGCATGCCAAACCTCACTGTGAACAATTATTTAACTAATGCTTGGTTGATTTGTTACTTTTTCGAACAAGCGGTTTTAAGTAGTGCATAATTATGTTTCAAAATATGCAGCGCGAAATATAGGAATGAAAAAGACGACCAATACCGCATTGTTCCTCCTCGTTTCCGGTTCGTCCCATTTTCACAAGCAATTCCAAAACACCGAGTTCAACGAGTAATTGCTTGTTTGCATCATTCCGCACCAGCGTTTTAACAGCTGTAAAAACAGTACAGTGATTGACTTAAATATTACTAGTATACGAAACAACAATCAATTTGTTTGAAAAGTCACGACACTGCATAAACATCTAAGCAACAAAAATCACTTATGTTTGCATTGTACTTATAAGACACCATACATCAAAAATGGCGTTTACTGTATTCACTGTTAATCTCAAACAAATATACGTTTGCTGTAACTTATTATATTAATTTTATGCCAACAAATCACAGATATATTAACTTCAACGTATGTGTATAATGGGAAAGTCTTTCTTGCATTTGCATAGTTAAGGCTGAGACACTGTAATAATCTATGTGCTTTCTTTGTCAATGTCTTCTTTTATATAGATAACTTTAGATGTGTTGCATATGGGGTTTTTTTTATCTCTGATTTCATTGAATTATTGTGTTATTTTGCATATTGTATGTATATTTGTTTGCAATCCTAAAATTAAATGTGTTGAAATTTAGAACAAAAATGTACTCACTGTAGGCGCATTCTTTGCAAGACCACCCTCTGTAGCGCCTATCATTTTCATCCAGGCCATGCTTAAGCACATCCAAGAGAAGTTGGACCTTATCAAGTGCTGCATTAATGATATCACATTCAGACTCATTGACAATCGCTGTAAAATGATAAAATATATTAATCAGGTAGATATATAAACAATACCCTATCCATTACCATAGGATTGCTACAAAGGGTATTGTAATTAATACTGGTAGGGTAGACGGTACTATATAACACATCAAACGTTTGTCACAGTCGGACCTCCGGAAAATTGTGTGTTTTTTTTTTCAAGCTGACGTCCAAGATGGTCGCCAAAACCTATTAATTGCAATAACAATGTAATTATCCACCCACATTTGGTGATTTTTGAGTCTATATTACGGTTTTGAGCTTAGCGAAAAAACACGTTAAAGGGATCTTTTCACGGTTTGGTAAATTGACAAAATTGAAAAAGTTGTTTCAGATTCGAAAATTTTCGGTTTAGTTATGATATTTGTGAGGAAACAGTATTACTGAACATTTTCCATGGTCTAATATAGCCATTATATGCATCTTTTTACGATTTAAAAACCTAAAAATTATAAAGCGTTGCAACGCGAAACGATTGAATAATTTGGAGAGTTCTGTTGTTGTCGTTTAAAATTGTGAAACTACGAAGATTGCTTATATAACGTATACAATACGTTTCTTATGTATGTTTGGCAGGATAGCTCAGTTGGCTAATGAGTTTTTACTTGAGAATTCCGTAGGTCACTGGTTCGAGCCCTGCTGCGGGCTCCTTTTTTTTCCTTTTTTAAATTTTATTTTAGATTTTTTACTGGAGGTTTTAAAATTTAATGTTTACATTTATCAATATAAAGCATTTAATGACAAACTTCAAAACATGCCAAAATCTGTGAAAAGGCCCCTTTAAGATTATTAAAAATAATGTTACTCTATTACGCAACACAGAAATCCAACATGGCGTCCAATTGGCTTCCAACACCACAAGAATGACCGCAAGTGCATAACTATGGACTCAAACGGGATGGTTGTTATGTCTACCGCCAATGTTTTGGAGACAGGAAACATATTGAGATCATTAAACACGAAAGTGGACCATTGTAAGGTAAGTCAAATATGTTATTAAACATCGCACTACCTTGCAAAAACGTTCCAGTTTCATTTGACAAAAATGGGCCTATATGTATAACCTGGTTTTAGTGGGCTATAGAGGCTCTTAAGCCCCATATGGCTGAAACCCGGTAGTGAAATTCATTCGTGGAGGAATATACATTCGTATTATAACGTATATGAACAGTAATACAACTACCAACCAGCGAGTGCTGATAAGACAGCGAGGCTAGTCAATTCATCACTGGAGTTGAGATACGGCTTTATAACCTTTGTGAAATTGTGGTTTCGAAGAAGTTGAGCGCAATTCGACCACCTTGATATATTGGTTACAACTTTCAAACAATTTTCAATTATCTCCGAATCAAAGTCCTGAAAATCAAGACAAGTGAACACTAAATGCAGTTGATTATAACAGTTTCAAATGTATTTGCTTATCAATATCATTGTTCTTAACAAAAATATCTTGCATTACAACTCAATTCAAAATATCACTAATACTGTAATCAATAAAAAAGTATGAAGGGCGATCAATATGTTAGTCTTATTGCGATTAAACAACAATATTATGGACCTATTACTGCTAAGCATTCATCATAACCGAGGAATGAAGAAACACTTATCCTAACAATAATATATTATACAATTTTAAATGAAAAGTACAATAGCTGAACATGCAATATAAACGTACCGACAACGGCGATATATCGCTTTGAAGATATTGAGTGGATTTATCTTCAAGAATCGTTTTAATTGCTGCCATATAGTTTTTGTCATTAGCCAAAGAGAACGATAATTCATCTGAAACATCGGCCAAGTCTACAACGAAGGACATTGACCAACGTATCAAGTCATAAGCAGATTTGTCCACGGTTCCATCAACATTCACCCAACCACGAATGTGCAACTTTATTAAGCAGCCCCGTATTATGTTTATGAACTTTGTCTGTAGCAAAATAGTTGATATTTCCATGATAAATTTAACCCTTTGTTTCACTTTGTTAAACTTATGAGAACACGTGTTTATGAAAAATAATGCAATCGTTTTCCTAATGCTGTCAACATAAAGTCCATCATCGGCCAACTTGTGCTTGATTTCCATTGCCTCTGAAGCTTTTGTCCTTAACATAGTTGTCAACATGTTCAGTTCATCTTCGGTCAATTTTTGGTTACTGGATAATCGTTGTAGATGGGTGTCGATGTTCCTAACGTTTGAGCCGCAAGACGGTGCTGATCCCATGGTGTATATCTACGTTTGACAAGTTTCGCAATATAGTAAAGAAGTTGAAAACACTGCGTGGATGTTGAATACTATATTTTTGGTAAGTTTCAGTTTAAACATTAAAAACTTGTTGAAGACTTGTACGAAATAAACCTAGTTACCTCGCCGTAGTTCAATCTTTAACTGATAGGCTCAATGTCAAGATTAATAAAAAAAATCTTATAAGCCAGCTGTATGCCTTGAAATGTTATTGATTACAATGCGGCTGCTTTTCATTAAACAAGCATTTATAAGAAAAAATAGCGTATTGAATAACTGCCGACGCTCTATATCAAAGACATCAAAGACATATATATTTAAAGTCTATATAACGCTAAAAATCAACGGAAATTTCGTGAAGTATTTCGTATTGTGTTTAATACAGTCTGTGCTGCACGAAGCCACTGACTCATCAGCTGGGAGCCGCCAATCAACAAGTGTTTCATCCTTTAATCCCAGGACACTCTCCGGGCGGTGAAACCGCAGTGCTGATCAGGCAATACGGGTCAGTGGTTAGCTGCCAGCTCTTCTCCTCCCTCTTAATCCATAGCCAACTGGACGCTCTCTCTGCTGCTTGACCTAGTCTCCCAACAGCTCTCTTTCTCTCTCCTCCCCTGATTCCTAGGGCACTTAGCATCCTCCACAGTGATTGTGCGGGAAAGCCTCTGGCGCCAATTTCGATCGGGAACAGCCATGTTTTCCAACCGCGGGAACTGCACTGGTCTAAGAGATCAGTGTATATGGCTTTCTTCCGCTCATATGCCATGTCGCACCTTGATTCCCATGGGACGGTGAGTTCAATGGTCACCAGCTTCTTGTGTTTGGTGGACCATATCACTATGTCAGGCCTCAGTGTAGTTTGGACGATCTCGGGAAAGACAAGCTTCTTTCCTAACTCGACTTTCATCTCCCATTGGTCTGATTCATCTAAGATCGACGTGTTTCTAGGAGCTAGCTTTGTGGTTGTTTCCCCTGCCTTGACAAAGTTGATCTTTGTAGATGCTGTTTTCTTTGCTGTTCTTTTCTTCCTTCTCTCGCGCTCAAGTACATCTGCTAGCTCCCTAAGGACAGCATCGTGTCTCCATCTGTAGCGGCCCTGTGTCAGCGAAGTCTGACATGATGACAGGATGTGTTCCATGGTGCCTGGCTTGTTACAGAGACTGCAACTTGGGTCTTCCACTAGACCCCATCTGTGGAGGTTGGTTGGGGATGGCAGCAGGTCGTAAACTGACCTTAACAGGAATTTGAGTCTTAGCGGCTCATACTGCCAGATGTCTGCCCAAGTCAACTTCCTCTCTGTTGTTGTCCATTTGTTCCAGGCACATTGTCCACCCATTTCAACTGAACGGGCTCTTCTGCTCTCCTCTTCGCTCGCCCTGATTTCCTTCTGCACCATCTGACTCCTCTCCCTTTTATCTGCCGTACTCCATCGCTGTGGTTTTATCATACCAAGCCCTTGTCTGCCCTCCGTAGTAGTTACGACGATGTCTTTGTGTCTCAGTATACTTTCAGCTTGGGACACCGCCTGGCTTGCCGACCACTTCCTTCCGGTTCTAGTCTCTATGCCTGCCATCCTGATCAGTTCATCAGAAGATTCTTTCAGTGTCACCACCATCCTGCCCTTAGCAACTTTGTACTCCTCAACAACTGATGATATTGGGAGTTGGAGCTTGTTGGTCCTCCCATACAGTCCGATGCTGGTGAAACTTCGTGGGACCCCTAACCATCTACGGAGGTATCTGTATGGTTCTTTCAAAGCCTTCCACAGTAGAAACTGCTATCTCATACAGCATTAGAGGCCACATGAGTCTTGGTAACAATCCATGTTGGTATAACCATGCCTTGAATTTCCCAGGAAGTGATGTCTGGTCTATCTGCTTCAGACCTTCTTGGAGTTGGTTCTTGGTGCGGTTTGTGCTGCTTGTGTCGTTAAGGCTAGCATCGTACCATTTTCCTAGGCATTTGGTAGGATTGTCTACTATGGATGGTATGTCTTCGCTCTGTATCTGGAGGGTGAACCTTTGAGTAACCTTTCCCTTCTTGATTACCAAGCTCCTCGATTTCTTTGGTTTGAACTTCATTCTTGCCCAAGTCACTGTCTCATCCAATGCTCTAAGAACCCAACGAGCTTGCACGTGTGTCGTTGTAGTTACGGTGAGGTCATCCATAAAACCTCTATTGGATGGGAGGTATATCCCGGAGGTTGTCTTTGGTCCTCTGGTTTCCCTCTTTGCGGCGTTGATAATTAAGTTCATTCCCATCACGAATAACACGACTGAAATAGTGCAGCCTGTTACTATTCCTTTCTCGAGCCTTATCCAAGGTGTTGACTGTTCTCCTACAGCAAACCGTAGTTGTATGTTACTGAAGTATCCATTGATAATCTGTTGCACATGGTCTGGGATGTGGTAGTGCTTCAGTGTGGTCTCCATTAGCTTGTGTGGTATGCAGCCATACGCATTGGCAAGGTCAAGCCAGACAACAGTGAGGTCTTTTTGGTTAACCTTTGCTTCCCTGATGATCTGACTGAGGGCGCTTGTATGTTCCACACATCCAGAGAACCCTGGGACGCCTCCCTTTTGCACTGAGTTATCAATGTATTGGTTTGATGTCAGATACTTCGTCATTATCTTGGCCAGCACAGCAAAGAAGATTTTCCCCTCAACGTTCAGTAAGGAAATGGTTCTGAATTGGGTGACGGTCTTCGAATCCTTTTCCTTTGGTGTAAATATTCCTTCTGCCTGTTGCCAACAATCTGGAACTTTACCTTTCCTCCAAACCACTTTCAGAAGATTCCATAAGCGTCGAAGAAGTTTAGGGCACATCTTATACACCTTGTAAGGGATACTATTTGGTCCTGGGGCCGACCCTGCTCTTGCCTTTTGAACTACTTCTGAAACCTCTTTCAGTGTAGGTTCCTTGGTGTCTAGAGGTGTTGTGGGTTCTGGTACTGGTTCTATTCTCTGGCAGTTGCCTAACGGTACGTCTCGGATATCATCAGAGTGCGTTTCAGTTAGGAACTGTGTAATTTCTTCCATGCTGCTCTCTATCTTGCCCGATTTCTCTTTGTCTAGCAGGTTATTAGAGAACTTAAATGGATTTGCAATGAACTCAGCACGACGTTTGGCCTTTTTCCTTCTTTTCTCACGGAAGTTGTTCTGCCTTGCATAGGTTTAAAAGTTGTTCCATCTGGCTGTCTCTTAACTGATTCAGCCCTGGCTTTTCTTCTTCCCTGGCATGCCTATATCTCCTTCGCAAAACCTTCAAATCACTTCTGATGCCCTTTATCTGTCGCTGCCTTCTATTCATCTGTACAGGTTTCTTGGTGGTTTTCTGGATAGTCAGACCGAATCTTTCTTTCCCAACTGTGTAGACAAGGTTGGTTAAAGCAACCAGCTTTCTCTCAACTGCTCCTTGGAGTGCTGTCTCCAGTATTGCATGAAGGTCATCGTCCAGGTCTTTCCATGCTTTCTTGTCTGACGTTTTCGTCCTGGATATTCTTGGCTTCCTCGGAGATTCATCACCCTTGTGAGCTGTTGTGGTGTGTGGTAAGTCGGTGTTTGCCTCTGGGTCACTCTGTGTTCTCAGTAACGCCAGTAGTGGGTCTTCATCATCGAAGACTTCTTGAGCATCCGTTCCCAATCGCAATGTGTTTGTATCCAGCATGTCAGCTGCTAAGAGGTCCCCAGTACTGTGGGTTTGTTCCTGACTAGGATCCTCCACCGTCTCACCAGAATTACATCTGTGCGTAAAATAAAGTTAACACCTTAACAATCAGTGTTCCTTATAGCAATAGCCAAAATTTTAACGCTAGATGTGGTATGATTACATAGATTTTTGTAGATACAAAATGCTCGTTTTTATTTATTTGTGGCCACAATTAATTCCCGCGAATATATCTATTCATACGACACACGAACACCATTTTAGTGTTGATGTGTCGTATGAATAGATATGCAAAACAATAATAAAAACGAGCATTTTGTATCTACAAACATCTATTTTACCAGACCACATCTGACGTTGAAATTTCGGCAATTGCCATAAGGAAAACTGATTTTTAATTGGTTAAGTTTATTTTACGAACAATTGTACGAAATTTTCATTGATTTTGAATAGTAATGTTACTTTGATTAATATATATTTACTAAACAAAACCAAAATAATGTCCTGTCGATAAACAACGTCGGTAAGTGCTCCTATGGGTCTCTTTGATCAATTTGCAATATGGCAGAAACAGTTATTAAATATTAAAAATATATTTTGAATTTATCACCCGATAGTTAGTAGTTCAATTCAATAAAATGCTTTAAATATATTTTTAAGATAAAAAAAGGCTCACAATATGTACTCATTTATGAACTTTGACACTGATAAATATCAAATCAATTGGTGGAATAGAAAAGCATTTCAATAACAAACTAAGGTTCGAACAAGTCTTACTATGTTTAACGAATATAATGCTGTTACATTGTTTTTTAGGATTATTTTTTTATATACACAATTACGTAATACTGCCAGAATTTGATAAACTCGTGCATTATGTTTTTAGGCTGCAAGGTTATCAAATTTCTAACTTACTTCAGTATACCTTGATATTTATCCGACGTAGGTTATAATAACACGCTAATATTTTTATACTAAATAAACGTTCGTCGAAGTCTTTTGTAATACTTGAATAACGGGCTTTTCGGATTTGTTTTCGTTTTTTAATAATCATCTTCTAACATAACAGTAAAGTTTTAGTCTGTTTGAGTCCTATTAACGTATGTATGCAACATTTCTTTCGCTGTATCTTACTTATTCGAATGTTATCTTGATTATTAATTAGAAAAAAATAGTACTGTTATGCTTTCTAAATATTTTAGAGAAACTTAAAGGGGCCTTTTCACAGATTTTGGCATGTTTTGAAGTTTGTCATTAAATGCTTTATTTTGATAAAAGTAAACATTGGGTATAAAAATCTCCAGTAAAAAAAAAACAAGAATACACTTAAAGAATTTTTTAAAAAGTAACCCTCAACGGGGCTCGAACCACTGACCCCTGGAGCCATGGAGCAAAAGCCTATCGCTCTCACCACTAGACCATCCGCTCTTATACCATTTCCAATGTATTTGTTACCTCATATATGCAATCCTCGTAGTATCAAAAAATACAACGACAACAACATTATTCTCCAAATTATTCAATCGTTTCGCGTTGCAACGCTTTATAATTTTCAGGTTTTTCAATCGTCAAAAGATGCACATAATGGATATTTTAGAGCATGGTAATTGTTCAGTATTACTGTTTCCTCAAAAATATCATAACTTCAATGAAAATTTGCGATTCTGAAACAATTTTTTTAATTTTTTCAATTTACCAAAGCGTGAAAAGGCCCCTTTAAATTGTTGTGTCAAACGTCTTGTTAAACGTTAATATAACGGGGGAAAAGTACACAAACAGCTCAACAATTCTGAATAATTGTCATTTTATTATTTGCTTACAATATGGGAGCAAACTGGTGGCATACCTAACTTGCTGAACCGGGTCCTAAGTAAGTATAGCAACAAATAACAATACTCGTTGTTTATGTTTTTATGCCTCGCTTTGAATACACATCTAACCCTGTTTCGTTTCTATTAAATATTTACGTTGTTCGATTACAGAAATTCGGTGCACGTCATGATAATTAGTAAAAGTGTTTGTCAGAATTTCGTTATGATTAATTGACCATTGAAATAGACTCATAGAAAACACATTCAACGCAACCCATTTCTTGAACATCATATATAATGCATTTCAGCGCATACTGTTATCGATTATCTTCAATGTGCAGTATCAACTGTTTTTCATTCGGAAAATGTAATTATTAATTCTTTATTTATAATAGCATTCTGTTTTGCTTGTTCTTATGTTTATTATGATATTAACTGAAAATTAATTAATAAAAAAATACCTTTTCATCGGCTTTCGAATGTCCAGCACAAATAAAATTGTCAAGTTCCAACGCGTGATTTACAGATTATCATTTTTAAAGCCTCTTTAGATTGTTACCAAGTCAGCGTTTAAAGTCTTCTCTTACGGAATCTCGTAAGGGTGATCGCCTATGCATGATTTTGATTGATACTCGCCAAAGCGATTACGACAAAAAATACAGCACGATGACGTTAACGCGAAAGTACAATGATGATAACGCGCCAGCGTGATTACGCAGATCCGAAACAATAATGATAATGCGATTTATCTCGTTTTTTTCACCATGGCACGGTCGTTTTAATTACATCTTGCTGTCATGTTGCCCCATTATCGTCATCGCGCTGTCTCGCTATCCTCATTGAACACTTGCGTTAATGTCATTTGATCATTATGCTATTATCCTATTTCGGTGTATATCCTCATATAAGTTTTGTTTCACCACGGAGCTATGTTTATTTTACATAAACAAACAGGGACAATCTCTTTACATACGCATTTCATAGTATTTACTTGTTCACTTGAGCGTCTTTACGTGCGCACTTAAGAGTCTTTGTGTGTGCACTTGAGCGTCTTTAAAAGCGCACTTGAGAGTTTTTACGTGTGTACTTCAGCGTCTTTACGTGTGCATTTGTGCGTCTTTCCGTGCGCACTTCAGTGTCTTTACGTGTGCACTTGAGCGTCTGTACAAGCGCAGTTGAGAGTCTTTACGTGTGTACTTGAGCGTCTTTACGTGTGCATTTGAGCGTCTTTACGTGCGCACTTCAGAGTATTTACGTGCGCACTTGAGTGTCTTTACGTCTCTACGTGTGCATTTCAGGGTCTTTACGTGCGCACTTTAGCGTCTTTACGTGCGCACTGCAGAGTCTTTACCTGTGCACGTGAGTGTCTTTACATGCGCACTTCATAGTATTTACCTGTGCAATTTAGCGTATTTGCATGCGCATTTCAGAGTCTTTACGTGTGCATTTGAGCGTCTTTACGTGTGCACTTGATCGTCTTTACATGCACACTTCAGGGTTTTTACATGTACATGTGAGTGCCTTTACGTGCGCACGTAAAGACTTTGAAGTGCGCACGTAAAGACGCTCAAGTGCGCACGTAAAGACTCTGAAGTCTTTACGTACGCACTTCAGAGTATTTACGTGTTCACTTCAGAGTCATAATGTTACATGTGCACTTCAGAGTCTTTACGTTTGCACTTGAGCGTCTTTCCGTGCGCACTTCAGAATCTTTACGTTTGCACTTAAGCGTCTTTACACGCGCACTTCTGAGTCTTTATTTGTGCACTTGAGCGTCTTTACGTGTGCACTACAGAGTCTTTACGTGTGCACTCGACGGTCTTAACATGCGCACTTTTGCATCTTAACGTACGCTCTTAAGAGTCATCACGTGTATACTTAAAGGGCTTTAAATGCGCACTTAAAAATCTTAATGTACGCAGTCAAGAGTCTTGACGTTAGCATTGATTCTTGTGTAAATATATTTATATAAGACCACGATATATTTTACTTATAATTTGAAGCATGCTCTTTTTGGTGAATTCACTGTGTTCCTGTGTGTTTACCAATCAGAACAGTCGATAAGTTATGCAGTTTAAACAGTTTTTAATGTAAGTGTAAATTTTCATTGCCAACGTAGTCAGAGAATATAAAACATGAATATAAGTCATTGCTAAAAATATACAATACAAATTTGTTTTTAAAAAGGTCTAAGTTGAAAAACTGACAACGCCAAGAAAAACCCATGCTTCCTGTTCCTTTGTGTAGGGTAAAAATATGTCAAACACATGGCCGTTGGGTGTATTGTATGCATGCGTATCCACACCAGAAAGCGACAATTAGATCGAATTAACGAGGCAGTACGATGACGCTTACGCGCGAACTCGACATAACGAGAACAAATACGCAACAAGATGGTGATATAATACATCGTGGAACTTTCGAAGAATTGCGTCTTCGTTATCATCATCGTATGTCGCGTTTTCGTCATCGTAGTGTCGTGTTTCGCGTTATCGTCATCATGATGTCCAGTCACCATCATCGTTCTGTCGAGTATCGACTTTCAAATCAATGCATGCATGTGTGATAGCAATAACGGGATTCCGTACGGTCGTGCATTAACTTTAAACAAACACGCACTTGTTTAAAACATTCGTTACAAGGTCATTGGTTGGTTAAAACAATATTTATTTAGCTATTCGTAGACAACATTGAAGCGCTATCATACAAACACACATGCTATTTTAGACAAGATATGCTTATCTTGAGAATGAAGGTCATTGATTGTAAAATGTTATGTCACAGATTGGTAAATACAGCACTTTTCGACAACTCGATCAAACGACAAACGGTCTAATCCCGAATGAAGATAACACAAGTTGATGCAATAACAAACTAAAATGTAACTTCGATAACATGTTGTGACATTATTATTGCTTTATTGATGCGTTTATCTCGTCAGACAAGTTAATAATATGATATTTATGGACAGCTTTTTTCATTAAACAAGGAACTTTATGTTTTGTCATAAATCTTACGATATTGCATTGTATGCAGATTTATAAAAACTGTTTCTTTCTATTGTTTAAGATTTTAAGTTGAACATGTAAGGTCTGAAATTTAAGCCCCTTTTATTATTGATATTCTGGATTGAGAAGTTTTGCCCTTGTGACATTGGATTGACATATTTCACTGATATGAGCAATTCAAACAAACCATTCGGTAGGCCACCTAAGGGTTCATGGCAGCGAATTTCGCAAAATGTTTCGGTATATTTTCGAGACGATCTGGGATAATTCCTTGACGGAACGCAGCGGTTTTACAAAATTCCGATACCTTTAGTACTCGATCGGAATCGAAATAAATTCGACATTCACATTTTAAAAGATGTAACATTTAGACACCAGACATTAAATTCGGAATGGTTTCGGGTTATTTGGCATTCCTTCTGGACGTTCTGGAACCCATCGATATTGAATCGGCATCATAGGAAAGCAGTCTGCCTCAGTATACACGATGGAGTTATGCCGATCGTTTAATGAAAGATGCATAAACGTCACTGCAGTCAGCTATTCTCAACGTACATGTATTAAGGAAAGAAGAACGAGCGCTCCTTCTTCGCGAGCTGATCCTACTGTACTGTGGACATTGAAGTCAGCAATAGCAATTTCAACCCAACAGTATTTTGACGTGCAAATATTCAAACTGCTATAGTGTCCAAATAGTAACCAATAAATAATTTGCAGTTTTGCATCGTTATAAATCCCGATTCTCAGATAGGCAACATTTCAGCGTTCTTTTGACAAATTTGCAACTCTTCAGCTCCAGCATGTTTGAAATATATATCCATGATCGGAATTCATTTGGAATCAATTAATCGAACCGTAGGCATAATTCAGAATCGCACCCGGCTCATTTGGTTTTGTTTCGTTGTATTTACCGCATTCTGTCTCATGCGACTGTCTAGGTGAATACATGCCGATCATGCTTCATGATCAATTCCTGCCTATGTTATCCCCGAAAGTTTTTTATAGGCAACCCGAGCGTAAAGCGTTGTGAAGTATTGTAGGGGAGCATTTAGACAAATAGTATCGAAAAGTTCTACTTACTCCCACGGGGAATTGACTTCCTAAATACGATACATCACATAGGTTTCATTAAAAAAGAGAGTGATTGAACAAAGTCGAACTTTGTCAAGTTTTAGGCTACGCCTTTAGGTACGCCGTCTCCCCCCGCTTGCTTACATGTACATGTACCTGAGTGTATAGTGTATTTCTTTCAATGCATAAATATTGCTGATAACTCCATCGATTATCAATACAAGCAATATTCGGTATACTTTGATAGTATCGCATAAGTATTGCATTTTCGACACAGTTTATTAGGAAGGGTAGAAAAAGAGAGGGACCTGTCAAATTGTTTCTTTGGGTTTCACAAATACATCCAAAATATTTGGTTCACAGATCGCAAACTTTTATACTTTTTTGCTATTGTAAATGTTCGTATGTATTACATTTCACGAGCGAGCTTCTTTTATAGTTTTCTATGTTTAGACGATTTAAATGGATATAGATTGTTAAATCGATTATTACAACAAACAGGCTTTAAAGGGATCTTTTCACGCTTTGGTAAATTGACAAAATTGAAAAAAGTTGTTTCAGATTCGTAAGTTTTTGTTTTAGTTATGATATTTGTGAGGAAACAGTAATACTGAACATTAACCATGCTCTAATATAGCCATTATATGCATCTTTTGACGATTTTAAAACCTAAAAATTATAAAGCGTTGCAACGCGAAACGATTGAATAATTTGGAGAGTTCTGTTTTTGTCGTTAAATTTTGTGAAACTACGAAGATTGCTTTTATAAGGTATAAAATACGTCTAGCATGTGTACTCGGCGGAATAGCTCAGTCGGCTAAAGCGTTTTTACTTCAGGACTCTGGCAGGACTCCAGGGGTCACTGGCACGAAACCTGCTCCGGGCAATGTTCTTTTCCTTTTTTAATTTTTTTTCTTGATTTTTTACTGGAGCTTTTACGATCCAATGTTTACATTTATCAATATAATGCATTTAATGAATAAGTTAAAAAAATGCCAAAATCTGTGAAAAGGCCCCTTTAAAGCGTGAAAAGCTCACAAGTGCAATAGTTGAGTGTGTTTTTTTTTGGACTCAATATATATATATATATATATATATATATATATATATATATATATATATATATATATATATATATATATATATATATATATATATATATATATTTATATATATATGAGGCGCGCCGTGAGAAAACCGGGCTAAATGACATTGATGACGTTATTGGGAAAACCCGCTTTGACCGACGTCAACGACCGACCCGGGAAATATTTTAGTGTTTGGTTTAAAAATAGTTATTCGCGGAATTGTTGTGATTTTCGGAATAACATGATGGATGAATAAATGAAGGTTAGTATTTGGTAGCTCATGATTGTAGTGTTACACGTATGAAAGTTTCTGTTTGAAATATGTTCATTTCTATCGCTTCAATAACATGAACCGTCTGAAGTGAAAGTAAAACAATATGTTGCAGTTTTGCTCAATAGCGCTAAGAAATCTAGTAAACTGCTCTATCCAAATTGAAAGCCATGATAGTTTTTAAATGCGTTATAAAACTGTATTATTTCTGTACATTTGTAGTTTGCAAGCATATTTAAATAAATACAAACATTGCGCAAACGAGCAACGAATAGTGGTGTTATGATAGATAGTTAAATAAATACTAACATTGCTTAAACGAGCAACGAATATTAGTGTACGTTGTTAGGAGAAAAATATGATTATTATTAGTTTTGACATTTCAAAATGGTCGTTTCTTTGTTTTCATTTAATAATTGTTTTTTGTTTTCATTTAATAATAATTGTTTATATATGAACCTTATTTTTTTTGTTAAAGTCGGCTGAGCCTATGGTGTAGTGGATGCATTGAAGCGCTAAGAAATTGATGTTCAGTAGTTCGATTCCCATCACCGGAACGTTTTTATTAACTCGTATTAATCATTTGCAGATAGTTGCATGCATCTTATTTCTTATTCAAATATTTTTGAATTTTAATCACGCTACCTTACCTAGATTTAATGTGATTTAATAAAAATGTAAGCGCTTCAATATCACCTATAAGCAAAGTGCAACATGCTAAAATGATTATTTTTTAAATGATTTTTAAGTGACTTAATACCGTGCGATGTCCATTTAAAGTTAGCTGTTGTGTACGCAGTATAAATCAAACTGCAATTTAGATCTAGATTAACAGTTGTGACTACAATTTTTAATATTTAAATGACATGCATGTATTTGTTGGGAATAATAAGTTCGTTATAATATCGCTCATTCGCTATTATTTTAATTCAAGACTGTAGTTAATATTCTATGCATACAGTATGGTGAAAGTTAGTAAAATTAATATTAAATTTACAGACATGCATATGAAGTTATTTTCAACACGTATGATATTAGGCCTATAATATACACATATCTATATTTTCTTAAATTCAGGAACTAGAATATGTAGTGTCGGACCATTTTAGTCGGACACCGGCCAACTCACAGGAAGTGCTGTGTGATGAAACGCCCTTAGTTGATACCGAAGAGCCCGAAGTATCCATTGCTTCCAGGGTCCGGGATTACCTGGTCCGCAACGAAGATGCAGAAGAAAGCGACCAATGTGAGGATGTTAAAAAAACCGGCGACGCTCACGATGACGCATTTCTTAACGTGCGTAAGCTTCTGTCTGACGGATGCGGCTGTAAACATGAGTGTGTTAAACGTTTTAATTTTGATACTGTTGTTTACCATTTGTTAGATATCAGGGCGCTGGCCAAAGGGGAGAAGGAACTTAACGTAATGGCCTTGTTGAAAGACGTTGATGGGGAAACAACTAAAAGAGGGAAGCAAGGGAAATTAGGGTAGAGGGGAGTGCCGTATGTAAAAAAAAACATTTATGCTGTTCTTTGGTATCGGTAAGCACCAGCTTTTAGCATTACAGCAACATGTCAGAGAACATGGTTTGACGCCTAGTGTTCATGGCAACCGTGGAAGAAAGCCAAAGCATGCTAATTGTTATGACGATGCCATGCACGTTGTGCACTTCATACGTAATTATGCGGATGAACGGGGTCTACCACAGCCAGCCGACCCGAGAGGTGTAGACAACGTTCCGACTGTGTACTTAACATCTGACACAACGAAGACCGACCTGCATCAAAAGTACCAGACATCATGCACGGAAGCTGGTTCCAGGGTCATATTAATTACCGCCTTCAAGGAAATATGGCGCACGTGTTTACCGCACATCCGGATCGCTGGCCCACGTGATGACGTTTGTGCCAAGTGCGAAAAACTCAGGAGGGGTGTCATGGATGCTGATACGGAAGAAGAAAAATTGACAGCTACAGACTCGCTCAGAAATCACATTCTTTTAGCACAAAATGTAATAATGTTTGACATATAATTATTATATAGTTTTGCATTTTGTAAATAGGAAATAATTATAGACTTTACAAAATATTTTTTAAAGTTCGTCGTGTCCAAACGTCTTCTAAACAACATATATCTGATACATTTGTATGATCATATGTATGAAATTACTTGCTTCATCAATTGTATTGCTCTTATTAAATTGTTTACTTTGCAGCCGTTGTTCAAGTTGCTCAACGTTTGAAAATAATTGTTATTTGTCAGGAAAGAGATGCATACAACGATTGCATCAGGAAAAGTAAGGAGGCGAATGAAGGTCCAGACAGATATGTGCATTTCACGTTCGATTTTAGCCAGAACGTGAGTCTACCTCACTATTCCCGCCAGATAGGACCGCTATATTTCCTCACTTTAAGGAAGGTCAAGATCTTTGGCGTTCGAGTGGACAGTATTCCCCGCCAGCTGAACTTCCTGATTGACGAGGACCAAACGATAGGCATGGACGGAAAGACTTCACATCGCCCGGACGCTGTCCTTTCTATGCTTGATTGGGCCCTGCAGAATTGCGAGTCTGATGCTGACACGTGTTCCATTCATGCAGACAATTGCCCCGGTATGTACATTTTATATAAGAACGTATGTATGTGCATGTATAACGTGTGCATGTGTTTGTGCGCGCGCGGTTGTCTTGCTGATAGCGCTTGCGCACGAGTATTTTTACAGTGAATCATTTAGCAGCTTTTTCACTTATTTATACGTGTATGTTATATAAGCAGTGCAAATATAAAGATCTCACACAGGGCATTTACATTTCAGGGCAGAACAAGAACCGATACGTTCTGGGTTATTTTATGTGGCGATTGATGACCGACCAACATCGCACAATTAACTGCGCCTTTTGACCAATCATCTGTTACCAACACGGCAGTCTCGTACCCGACCTGGACATGGCGCCAATGGAAGCCCTTCCTGGAATTGTACTTCAAACCTATTACAGGAATAATGTAAGTACGTGTTACAGACTTGAATGTTCAAATGTTAAGTAAAATTTAACAATTGATGTCGTAGCGGTTACTAACCCAGAATTTTTCGTCGACATAATTTTTTTACATTATTTTGTCATGCTTACTTGCATAAATTAATGTATTTGTTAAACCTTTCAGGCAGTACCAGTACTTTAGATTTGACCAAAGTAAGTCGGGTATTGTGACTGCAAAAATCCAACACTACGGAGAAGAGAAGGAATTGCAGATCCTGAAAAACCCGACAATTCGGTTCCAGAATGTGGAGCGTCCACACTCAGTTCCCTCTGCTGGATTGAGTGCAGACCGCCGGCAATACTTGCGCCGATCCGTGAGCCGATTTGTCCGAACAGCGTCGAAGGATTATTTCTTTGGAAATTGACTCTTGTGACGACGTGCATATTGTTAATGTATTTAATGAACATTACGCGACTGTACGTGCCAGAAACAGATATGACTTACTGTTCTGCATATTGTGTACTATTATGATGCTATTTCATTGTTTTCAATTATCTCTGTATCTGATACTTTGCACATCAATACATTCATAAATTATAGCATTGGTTGTTTTATCATATAATAATGATAATAATTATAATATATAATTATATATAAGCCCTTTGAAGTATTATGCATTAAAGGAACAATGAAAGTAAAACGAAACAAACCCTACAATCTGCCCTCGACGTCAAGTAGAAATCGCAATCGCGAGTTTTTTTTTAGGTAGCTCTATATTTGGTTTGTTGTAAAATGAAGGAAAACGATTAGGAAAACGGTAAGATTTTACAAATTATGACTGGTTTAGGATCAAACTTAGCCACAAGCCGTATAAAATCGCGATATGTTACGCTTGTCTTATCGCCGACATTCTATCGTTGCGAGGAGACAAAATTTAGTTACGAATAATAAAAATATAAAATATACATATTTTGATCATAATTTTGTAAGTTGTTACCGGTTAAGTGATTAAAAAATATTTATAAATATTGAAAGAAATGTGCTACAAGAAAATTACACGACGTCATAAATATAACGTCATAACGTAAGCAAATAAAAACAATGGATTATGTGACGTCGTTAAATGCCCCTTATTCCGCCGTTTTGCATCGGATACTTAAAACAAACATACCGTTACGCTCAGAAAGGACTGCACTTTTAGAAACTATAAAAATCAAAAATTCAAAAAATTTGTCATTAAGCCCGGTTTTCTCACGACGCTTCTCATATATATTCCGTCCCATTCATTGACACTATTTTATATGGAGACAACACTCTCGACTACTAAACAAATACTAAAACAGCTGATGCAGTTCATAAATGTATTATTGATCGTAAGCGATTTGATACGTAAATGTATTACAAATTCTTTCAAAACCTATTCATATGTTCCCCAAACTTCACCCAATTCATCTCCTACACCTTCCAACTTTCGTCCTTTTACCTAAAGCAAATGGAACCTTGTTATCGGAGTGGCTCTGTTTGCCCATTGTGTTTCTTAACTTATTAATTTCTAATCCAAATATGTTCGTACTAAACCATGCAACTGTATATATTTCAAGGCGAGTAAGAAGAACCATATAAGGCATTGTCTTTCGATCTCATCCCATTCAAACATGTTAATATTTAATATAAATGTTGTATGAAATTGTATGTATAAAAATGCTTGTTTGACATAAATATGGTTAAACTAAATTATAATAAGTAAAACAAATGCCATCTTGTAAAAGTAAATAAAATATTTGACGTGTCATAACAAAATAAACTTATATGTTAAGCGATCATTAAAATAATTGTTTTTGTTTATTTGTACAGCCGTATTATACTTTAAACCTTTATTATGTTTGTTCATTTTACTTGATTCCAAGCTTACCTTAGGTTTAATTAGATCCATTAAGAGCTGCTTGCATATTTATCTCTTCAAGGTGACAAGAACAACGACGACAATCACAATAAACCTTGTTTAATTTTCAAATTATTCCAAAGTTTAATTGTACAGAGAATTGTTTGTAAATCGTCTAATATCAAATGCTAACTTGAAGTTGGCTTCCAATTTTAAAAATTATTATGCACATAGAACTTAGGATTTACACATGCGATGATAACTGCATGTTTAATAATATCGATTTTTGATACATAATAACAGGTTTTTTTTTATAAATGGTGTTGCGATACAAGATATCAATTAGATTAAAGCATATAAAGCAAATGCTGTTTTAACTAATGACGGTTGAGGTAGCACATGTAGTTGGACTCCGGAGAGTTTGCCTAAAGATTAATACAATATCATCCCGGCAATAAATCATTTGTGTATGCAATGCGTTCGTATCTCAGATACGATCAAAACGTACGTAACTGCAATGAAGAGGCAACGAATAACTCAATGCACATTTCTTCTCTCAAACTGTTAACGGATTGCGACATAATTTAAATAGATATGATAATATGTTTTTGACTTTTCACAATGTGTTATATTGTTTCTGTGCGATGAAGAATTCTCCTTAACACATTAAAGAGTCTTACACTCCAAATATTGATTAACATGTCGTTTAAATAAAATCTTATGTGTGGACAACGTTTGCACGAAATGATCCAATAAAACACGCCTCGATGACTTAAAGAACTAGAAAGTTGACTAAATGCTAGGAACATTAGATGCACTTAAAGCTTTCATAGTATGTCCTTTTTGAAAAGTTAATTTTAGTTTTACAATCGAATTTATAAAGTTTTGAATAATCTTAACTCATTTAATAAGAAGAGAAACAAACGAATACAAAAATATTGCGTTCCGCGGTATGCTCATAGTGTCATGTTATGCATGAACCGAGTTTTAAATTAATAAACTTAGAATCTTGGAACCCATAACCTCTGAAAGCATAAGTTGTGTTTCTACTGCGCCTTGAAAGCATTTCAACTTATACGTGAATTACAACCACGGTACTAAAACTTAATATATTTTATAAAATCTGAAGAACAATTGTTAGAAACAGTTTATTACCTAAACAGTGTTTGTCGTTGTCGATAAGTATCATTTCTTAATGTCAATATACCTGTCAAATTCATAAACGTATTGCATATGTTCAGTGCTTTATGTCTACCTTGAAATTATAACGTGTTAAACATTAAGAGGGCACGTTTTTGTTATTTACGCAACGCGACGACATTAAGTTTCCTCCTAGTTGTACATAAATAAGGTGTTACGACAAATAACAATTAAGATTGTGCCATTTTAAGTAATCGTCCGGATGTCCAATTTACGTTACAAAACACAAGACTTACACGAGGTCTAAATATGTGTTGTTGTATTACGAAATATTCAGACGCCGTGCTAAATGTGCATTATCTTAAAAGGCACATTTATTTTCTAGACGTGCATTATTTCAAACAGCATGTAGATTGAAGCTTAAATACATGCACGAATTCGTAATTGTTTTACCTTTGATTTGTACAATGCTTTTTATATTCAACAAATAATTTTTATTTATCATATGGCCAAATTGTTTAAGTTTAAGCACCAGTTGGGAAGTGGTAAGCGAATCAATGTATAATCTTGCGATTTCAATGTTAAGAAATTGTTTTTTAACACCCGCTAATCGTTTATATCAGCTAAGCAGTCGATTGTTTATATAATACAAAAAAAAATTCATCACGGACATACACAAAAATACATTAATTGAAACTTAAATCACCGTCCTGGCATAGTCATTGCGGATTCACGCCGATTAAAAGGCATGCAAAACAAAATAGCTCATAATTAATTTTATAACACACATTTAAACATATAAAAAGCATCGCAATTCAAAAATAAAGATAAAGATAAATATTTGACAATGTAAATGCAATCTTTATGCAATTTAATTGCTCATAATTTAAATTTGCACCATAGCAACAGATTATCAACTTTTGTGACGCAAGCGCAAAATATGAATATCGGCTAAATATCTGTATGTTTACAAAATGTTATTACTTGCCGGCCTAAAAGTAATCAAAACGATGTAGGCGCTGAAGGCCTGGGGCTAGATTTGAGTGTGCTTGGGAATAAGTATTGTCCGAAGTACTCCCTTTGTCCTAATTTATACGGATTAACCCTAGCGGTTGAGTGCAGAAGCTCAGAGACTGTAAGCAAATACAATATTTTTGTATATACTACAGTGTTCATAGACGGTGGAGGACTACACGATACTGGTGGTGGGAACGATAACCTTTTGTTCAACTCTAAAGATCTGGTAGAGGTTCGTCAACATAGGCGGAGAAGATATACAACAACAACAACAACAACATGGCCGCAAAAAAACTGTTCTTGTTGCCGTCAAATAAATCACTTTCAATAGCATAAAATATTTTTTTATTACATAATTAACAAATCAGGAAAACACTCATACTTCCTTTGTGTTGTACAATACAGATAAACTGCTTTCCACTAATGTCGTCATCTAGGTACCACTTGTCATTGCTTGTTTCGCCCTTTTAAACCTAGGACAAGCTCTAAGTGGCGGTCGGCAGTGTTGATCAGACACTACCCATTAGTGGATGGCTTCTAGCTACTGGTGTTCCTCCTTATCCACAGCCAGTTGGAGCTTCTTTCTGCTGCCTGTGATACCTTCTTAATGGCCAGCTTTCTCGCCTGTCCCACTATTCTAACATCCTGGAACATCTTCCCCAGTGATGGTGCAGGAAACCCTCTGCATCCAACTTCAATCGGGTACTTCCATGCATTCCTGGACGAGATCTTCGTACTTCGCTTTCTTTCTCTCATGTGCCTGAGTACATCTTTCTTCATATGGTACAGTCAACTCTACCAGAATGATCTCATTTGTCTTTTCGGACACCATTACAATGTCTGGATGGTGGTGTGGACAATGTCTTGAAACTGCAGCTGTTTTCTTAGATCTACCCGTAGTTCCCAGTCATTTGTACCGTCAAAGATGCCCTCCCTTTGTACCTTTCGTTACTGTCCCTGCTGGTACAAAGTTGATGTGTTTTGCCCCTGCATGTACTCGCGCCTTCTTATTGTGTCTCTCAAGTGTATCAGCTACCTCTCTGAGCACCTGGTCATGTCTCCAGCGAAAGCTCCCCTGGGCAAGTCCTTCTTTACACGAGGACATGATGTGGTCCAGGGTAGCTCTTCCTCCACATAGGGTGCATTTTGCTGTCTCTATCAGACTCCCTCTCTGGAGATTTGCCGGTGTTGGCAAGACATCATAAATAGCCCGGATCAGGAACTGCAGTTGAAAGAACTGGTACTTCCAGATATCTGTCCATGACAATTTCCACCCTGCTGTTTGCCACTTTGTCAAGCTTCCCCGGCTCCCCATCTAAACTGCTTTCACCCTTCCTGTCTCTTCTTCCTTTCGGATCTCGCTCTGAACAAGTTCTCTTCTTTGGACTGTTGTGACCGAACTCCAAAGTTGTCTAGTGTTCAAGCCGAGTCCCTTTCTACATTGGCAACTTGTTCCCACTATGTCTTGATGTCTCAGTCGACTCTCTGCCTGCTCAACTGCTTTGGATGCTGACCATCTTCTTCCAGTTCTGACCTCTATCCCTGCATTTATGATGCTCATGTCACTCGTAATGTCAACACGAGCCTTGTGTTACTAACTTTGTACTCCTCTACGATTGATGAGAGAGGGAGCTGCAACATTCCGGTTCTGTTGTAGAGTCCAATGCTTGTCACACATCACAAATGATTGAAGTCTGAACCATCGTCTCAGACTCTTGTAATGTGTATAATGTGTATACAAAAGAAAACCCACTTATCCTGCTGAACGGTGTATATGGCAAGCGGTTCGACGCATTATCCCAAGAAACTAGGTTTCTCATGAGAACCTAGGTTCTCAGAATGAGAACCTAGGTTCTCATGAGAACCTAGGTTTTCAAATGAGAACCTAGGTTTTCAAATGAGAACCTAGGTTATCATGAGAACCTAGGTTTCCAAATGAGACCCTAGGTTCTTGTGAAAACCTAGGATACCAAACGAGAACTTAAGTTCTCAGAATGAGAACCTAGGTTCTCATGAGAACCTAAGTTCTATGTGTCTATGAGAACCTAGGTTCTCATGAAAAGCCTAGTTTCTCATGAGAACCTAGGTTCTCAAGCGTAAACCAAGGTTTTCAAATGAGAACCTAGGTTCTCATGAAAACCTAGGTTCTCATGAGAAACCTGGTTTCTTGGGATTTCATAAACCTTGGTTCTCATGAGAACCTAGGTTCTCGTGAGAAACCTGGTTTCTTGGGATTTCATAAACCTAGGTTCTCGTGAGAACCTAGGTTCTCATGAAAAACCAAGTTTCTTGGGATTATGCGTCGAACCGCTTGCCATAATTAACCTCCAGTTGTCTCCCATTGCTTGGTACACGCTGGCGGCATATGTGTAAAATGAATTGAAATAGGCGTGAAACCGTGAATGTTTCTCCCCAAGAGCATTTTCTGAACAATGTTCAGACAATGCTAATTCTATGAAACTTATCTGTTGAATATTTGTGACAACAGGCATTAGCCGTCGGTGACCGCCTCTTGTTCATGTTTCCTTGCATGGGTGTTCTTGAGGAATGAAATTAGTAAAGTAATCGGTCGACATTGGTCTGAACACGTTAATAAAAAATTGAACTGTTTATGAAATACATCTTTAATTGTAAATATTATTTTGAGACTAAAATTCAGATCAATCGTTACATAATACATTGTTACAGCATTAAATTTATTTCAAATATTCAGTTCCCTTGTTCGGGCCTGAAACGACTGTACGGTACAGTTTTCTATTTTAAGTATGTCTGTGACCTACATGTAGGAAGCAATCGTTATGGTATAAAATACAAGTTTTATCTCTTTTGATTATGTGTAATAATGTATTATTCAATCGATATCGTAAGATATCGGCAACACTGCAAGAAAAACTTATGCGCTAAAGACTTTGCAAACATATTTCAATAACTTTAGATATCTGCAAAAATAAAGTTCTTAACGGCGTGTTTTCATTCTGTCCAGCCCGTGTGTAATCATATGTGAACCCCATTGATCCTGCGCCCTGAATAATATGTGTCCTGTATTCCAAACAAGCAAGTTTACGCCGTCCGACGCGTAATTCTGAAAACCTAGGTTCTCTAAAAACCTAGGTTCTCAGAGAACCTAGGTTCCAATGGAACCTAGGTTCTCAGAGAACCTAGGTTTTCAAAGAACCTAGGTTTTCATGAGAACCTAGGTTCTATGAGAACCTTGGTTCTCATAATGAGAACCTAGGTTCTCATGAGAACCTAGGTTCTCTGAAAACCTAGGTTCTCAGAGAACCTAGGTTCTCAGAGAACCTATGGTTCCCAAATGAAAACCACGGATATGGCAAGCAGTTCGACGCATAATCCCAAGAAACTAGGTTTTTCATGAGAACCTAGGTTCTCATTCTGAGAACCTAGTTTCTCATGAAAACCTAGGTTTTTAGATGAGAACCTAGGTTCTCATGAGAACATAGGTTTTCAAATGAGAACCTAGGTTCTCATGAAAACCTAGGTTCTCATTTGAAAACTTGGGTTCTTGACGCCATGTGCAATCTTCAAGCGAGAACCTAGGTTCTCATTCTGAGAACCTAGGTTCTCATTCTGAGAACATAGGTTCTCATGAGAAACCTAGTTTCTTGGGATTATGCGTCGAACCGCTTGCCATAGGTGTACAGATTGCGTACTTTGTCTCACGTAGAACTTTTCGCGCCCCATTTGCGCGCTCGATCTGCGCAGTTAACTACCATATCCGCTTACTTCGTCTATTTCCGAGAATGATCGTGAATATTTGTTTGGTTTTTCATTTTCTTGTTTTTGGAATGTCTTGTTAACGCAAAATAAAATAACAATATTTTAAAATATGTTTATAAATGCTTAGCAGTTTTGCTTGAATAATATTTAGTTAATACTTTTTATCCCACTTTTACAGCGAAATCGGTTGATTAAAGCCCCGTTTATTAAATTTCATCTATAATCAACGGCAAGGCTATAATCAATTGCACGAAATGACGTCATCAACTGCCGAACCGGGACTACTTTTTCCCACGCACCTCGTCACCTGTATTTGCCAAGTGCATCAATAATAAAAACAATCTCAAATGTTTGTCAATCTTAATGACCTTAAAACAATGGAAAGTACCAAAAAACGTGTTTTTTTGTCATTTATTGTCATTAAAACCTAGTATTAGGTAAATTTAACACTATGCAAATAGGTTCTGTTGTTGTTGCTCCCCTTTGAAGTCAGTTCGAGTTGCTCCCCTTTGACCGTAGAAAACAATCGTCTGGACCAAAAAATCCTGTGTTAATTTACAAGCTGTACTCGGCTATGCATCCATCTGATTTTTCTTCAAAGCATCTTTTCTACCTGGCAATACGCACAAATGACACTGCATCCCGGTGATTCTTGCGTCAACAATTGGGTGTCAACAAGTTAGGTCAGATGCTGAAGGCCATGACAAAAGACGCCGGCTTTCTCAAGCACAAGAGAATAACGAACCACTCAGTTCGCAAATTCCTGGTCCAAAAACTTCGAAATGCAAACATTCCACCCACTGAAACCATGGCCATAACAGGGCACAAAAATGTCCAGTCCTTAACCAATTATTCCAACATATCTGTTGAACAGCAGCAAAAGTTTTCATTCTTGCTCAGTCCAGTAAATGTAACAATCCAACAGATTCCTCTTGTTCACCTTCACGCACCGAAACTATGGCCGAAATGCAGCCTAGACAAACACTGTCTACCGTCGAACAAGTTGATCTTGATGTTCGCCCCACCCAGTCACTTCACCGGCAAATGTCTTTCTCTAGTTCGAACAACTTTGCGTCACAATTCTTTGGTGCCACTTTCAACATTCAAAATGTTAATGTATATATTTAGCTTAAATCCAAGTAATCTTTGTTATTTCGTCATGAAATAACCACATATTATAACAAAGGAGCAAATAATGTGCACCTCGTGATCGACTCGATAGTTTGATATCGAGAGTGAATTGTGTGTGGTGTTAGGCTACGTTGTAAACAAATGTAGTTCCTTGTATATAACAACTTAATGTCATATTGGTATCATAAAACTTAAAGATTTGCAATTCAATATGATTAAAATTGTAATTAATAACGCTCGACACTTTGTTACAGAACGTTATTCTGATTTAAAAAAAAAATGATTATTTGATCAGCGGTTATTTTTGGAACGCGGAGTAATACACTGACCTTGGTTACACTACAGTCATTATCAAAGTACGACAAACACTCATGAAAACTTATTTTGTTTAAATAAAAAAAGTTTACTGAATAAAAAGTGTGATAAATAGAATAATAGGTCAGTGTTGATTATAGATCAGGTTTATCATGCTCGGCACGAAAACGAAAAAGCACTCGCCAAGGCTCGTGCTTTTTGTTTTCTAAGCCTCGCATGATAAACCTGATCTATAATCAACACTAACCTATTATTCTCTATTTATGCCACTGTCATGTTATATAGTGATGTTCTGTATTTACAAGGCGGATTATTGAGATCTGCGAAGAACTAGTTTTATTGCGCATGAATTAAGTGGTAAATCGGAGTTTTGGGAATTGGTTTTTGGCAGCCAGCCAATTCGGATAGGCTCAGAAATTGGTATCATTACTATTTATATACTATATCGAATTTCTTTTTTAAGATAGGACATACAATAACATTGAAACTGATGTAATGATGCAGACAAGTTATCTGCTTGGATCGCCCTCTTGAGTGAGGAAATAACCATTTAGTCGACAAATTCAATGCACTTGCTTCCGGGGTACCATATCTCCCATGATTTCATATGACGCGACCAAGCATGGCAAAACTTGAAAAATAACACGATAAGTTAAATAGTACTTTTGTTTCACAGCTTTAGACCTTAAGTCAAACTTTTCAACTTAAACTTACAATAATTATATGTATTCAATTCAAATAGTCTTTGGTTTGTATATTCCATTGTATTTATGTATTGGTTTCTTATAAGAAAAGTAATTATTACATTACAGAGACAGTATTTAATTTAACGACTAGACAAAAACTAGTATACACAATCACTTACAAATGATGATGTGCTATACACTAGTCAAACCTGAACGAAACATTGTTTTCAATTCAATTATCAATCGAAGAGGTAAGTTACCTGCGATTATCATTTAGTACTGAAGAGTGTTGATATTTACCCCGAGTTTGATGATTATACTCGTATATTCGTAAACTGTTGTATTCTCTTATTTTTTATGTTCTCATAAATCTTAACTGGCTAAATTTAATGACACCACACAAAGAATATGAATCTTGAGTGAATATTTAAGGTATCTGTAACGTTATTCAAAACACAAACGGCATAAATCATGTAAACCTTATCGATTAATTACAAATAAGGAGATATGTTAATATACTTTAACAATAAATGCTAACAGTTAGGACTAAAAACCTAATTAAACATTTCACTCATGGCACAATACCTGAATTATTTTATGTTCGAAATAGTAAAATTTCCCGACCAAAGCTCACGAGGACTCATTTTGTAAATGCATTTGATCAAATACTTTGTTAAAAGAAAAAAACTTAACATACTATCATTTGACACGTTACACGATTTAAAAAAATATATAATTGCAATATAACACAAATTTTAAACGGTTCCTCGTGTGGTCACGTTACCAACGAAATATACACAAACCAAAAGACGGCAAATTAACACTCCCACCGAATCGTGCAAATCCGGAACTTAAACATGCAAAAGATACAGCGCTACCACTATACGATAAAGCTTTTGAAATCGGATAGTAGCGTAGACGCTATGCCAGTAATACACGTTTCATACACGTTACACTTTTTTTAATTGTTAGCAATGATTAGATCAGGTATGAAATTACTTAATCAAGGTAAACAAACATACATCAAACAAAGTATTGATTGGAATTAAATGCAGAACGGACATCGTGTGTAATGATTTTTATAAGAAGAATTAATGAATAATAAATATTGTATTTTTATTAATTATCACAAAGAGATTTTACTGGACTGGTTTGTGTGGTCAGGTCTTACACATTGTCGAGTTTACAAATCACACTACAAACTTTCAGGTCTCTTTAATTGCACTGGCCTTAACAATATTTAAATTCAAAGTTTGAGTCAAAGCTTAAATAATTCCCTTTGGAAGCAAATACCCTCACTTGAAAAGCATTGGGTACTTTTTTAGGATTAAGTTAAGAAAATGCAGTCATTGGGTGATTTTAAATATTATTTAAGTAAGTATTAAACAATAACTATAATCAATGGTATTAGTGTAAGTTGTTTCAGCACGTCAACACATTATATGTTACAAACGTTCTTTTTTTGAGATTGTCTGTAGAGCCCACACAAGTTTTGACAGAGACGAAAGGTTACTAATGTTCAACATATCATGGGCACATCTGTAAAAGAAGTCTGAAGACTCAATCCTCATCAGAAGCAGCAACGCTATGTCATCTGTGTTGATACTGGATGGAAGTACACTGAAAAATGTTCCATCAATCACAAGCTTAAAAAGAAATACAAATGAATACTTTAAGCAAATTTGAATACCATTAAACTGTACATATTCAATGGAATCCGAACATTTTAATTTGAAAACAAAACATTTAAATGGTTTAAACATACTCTTTCAAGCCATTCTTATCGATCCATGTTGAAAGTTCAGAATCTGTCCATTTCCTCACTGAGTCAATGGTGTCCATGGAAGTTCCCTTTAGTTTTCCAAATTAAATGTATGCTTTGTTCACAAGAATAATATAACAACGATTTTATAGTACTGTCTCGGAAAACCTCTTTTAATTAAAACATCTACATTGCATATGTTTTGCCTTTTTATCTATACATGTGTAACGTAAGATTATAAAACCCTAGTGTCCTTTTGGCACAGAAATATGAAACAAGCTCCACGATCGAGACAGATGCCCCACTCCTTCCCCAAAACAGGGCCTTAACAGAGGGTTGTTTGCATCAAAACTGACCATAAGAGTTATCGTATAAGTGTGACTAAAATATGTTTTAGTTGACCCAGAATTATGCACTTCTGTTAAACCATCGATATAGTAAATGGTTTGAGAATATTGTATTATTATAAATAGTGAGGTCACGATCATCGAATAAAATCGATTAGTATTTGTTGGATGAGAAAGTCAGCGATAATCGATTCTCTTTCCGGAAAATCGATGTCGCTGATTTAGTCAATAATTATTGAAAAGACTCAAATTGAGATAAACTCAGTCGGCAGTCAGTGGTTAGCATCTGTGTTCGTTGATTTTCATACTTATTTTGACAGTGACTTTGACCTAGACTATAATTTTGATAGGGGTCATCTACCGTCCAATGCCAATGCAAATGGGAAGTATAATACTAATAGGTGAATCAGTTGACGAGTTATTGGTCGGAAACGATTTGACACTTAGTAAGACAGTGAGCTTGACATTTAACTTAGTGACCCTAATTTTAATAAGGGCCATCTACTGTCCATCGCCGATGCGCATGGGAAGAATCAAGACAATCGCTCAATCATTTGTCGGACACGAACTGGTCTACCAACAAACCGACAGACCGACCGACAGACCGACATCCAGAAAACAATATACCCCGTCTTCTTCGAAAGGGGCATACGAATCACTAGACGATTGACCTTGTGTGTCTGTATCCTTTGCATATTTCGAGATATTGCATTAATTTGTTTAATTCTTATGTTTATTTGCGGTCATCTAACATTTGAAATGTGTCAGGATCTAGTTTTGTAAACGGACGGCAAGCGATTTACAGTCAGACGAAAGACGGACAGAAACAAATTACGGACGGAAGGTAATCCTTAAATCACCTCCGGCGCAGTAAACGAAGTTTTTGGTGTTATATCGCCTCTTTTATCATTTTGATCGGAGAAAATTAATTTTGTATAACACATAAAAACAAATATATCATTAAAGTAAAACACTTGATTGAAATAAAATAAATTAAAAATTAAAGTGTTTACCTTTCTTGCAGTTTCTGGCTGTTTGCTCAGTTCGGATATTAAATCTGGTCTTTTCCAGTTTTTTGCCAATTCGCGTAAAAGCTCATTAAATTTGTCATCGAAAGGATATTTTCCACTAAATTCATAGAATAACTTAGCGCCACATATCAAGCCTAGCCATCCATCAGGTTTGTACCCTTTCTCCATTTTTAACGGTATTATCGCCTTTTTCAATTGATATGCGTACTCAGCCTCTACAATAAAAATAGGTAATATACTTAACAGTGATATTGTGATGCATACGCATCTAGATGTAAATATAAAAATGCTTTCTCTTATTAAAATATTAACTCGCTGGTCACAATATCAAAAAGACCATTTTAGCACGTGAAAACTACAGTTCAAAGAGATCCCGAATCTAAACATCGTATATTCTGGATAGCGCTTGGTGCTTATTGGTAAACATAGATCTCTTTTAAATTGATTGAATCAAATATTGATCAGAGCCTGTAATAATCGAAATAGTGTTCGTATTATATTATTGTGCCATCATTAAGAAAGTAATGTAGTTCTTAAATGCAATAGGTGTCAATTAAACAAATACGATCTCTTGGCCTAATTTCTTCCTATCAATCGTTGTTTTGAGACGCAAAAACCCACTACACAACTATGAATAGAAACGTATGTCATGACAATGTACGTATATACTGATTGCTCTTCTACTACAATCGAGACATCGACCCATGTGTTTACTGTATGTTGAAAACAACATGAACTTAATTTAAAATGTATTATTACTCCCAACTTGGATGATGGAACCAAAAGACAATCGATATAGTCTAACATGCCTTATCCACCATTGTCATCAGTACAATTCAAACAAATCATTATTTAAATTGCACGCGTTACGTGAATATTAACAAAGAATAAACATTTGATGTAATTAAGAACAATTACTTTACTAAATTCTGAGGAATGATCAGATTGAACAAAACCAAGTAGCAACTTCAAGACCCAACAAAATCAATATTCAGCGTGGTCATAAAATGTTAGAAAGTGAATATACAGCTTTGGATTACCATGTGTTTATAGTTCAAGCTTACCAAAGTAATGTATATCAATACAGTTATTAATTAATTTATGAAATATTAATCTTGTCAACAGCAAGAACAAAAATCAATACACAGAAACAAATGGTGTTCTTATAATTGACTGAAAGTTGTTTTCATATGGTCCCAGCGAGGCGGTTTGTAGCCGATACCTTCAATGGTTATTTGCAATTGCCTGAATTGCTGCATTAAAGGGGCCTTTTCACAGATTTTGGCATTTTTTAACTTATTCATTAAATGCTTTATATTGATAATTGTAAACATTGGATCGTAAAAGCTCCAGTAAAAAATCAAGAATAAAATTAAAAAAAGGAAAAGAACATTGCCCGGAGCAGGTTTCGAACCAGTGACCCCTGGAGTCCTGCCAGAGTCCTGAAGTAAAAACGCTTTAGTCTACTGAGCTATTCCGCCGAGTACACATACTTGACGTATTTAATACCTTATATTAGCAATCTTCGTAGTTTCACAAAATTTAACGACAAAAACAGAACTCTCCAAATTATTAAATCGTTTCGCGTTGCAACGCTTTATACTTTTTAGGTTTTAAAATCGTCAAAAGATGCATATTATGGCTATATTAGACCATGGTAAATGTTCAGTATTACTGTTTCGTCACAAATATCATAACTAAAACGAAAATTTGCGAATCTGAAACAACTTTTTTCAATTTTGTCAAATTACCAAAGCGTGAAAAGATCCCTTTAAGCATTTACATTCAGTTTTCATTATGCCATTTTTGAAATAAAATGAATTGTAATACACGTTTAGCATGAAATTGTATAAATATCAGTTATAAAGTATTACACGCAAACCGCGATAAATACGTGCTATGAATTATTATATGCAAACCTGCTCTGCAGTTCTCACTGTTCTTGTATTTCTGTGACATGCATATCAATACTATATATGCATTCTCTACGGCGCTGGCCATTGCTTGCACTGTAGAACCTCCCATCTCGTCAATGTCCATCCAAACCTGATAAGTGACAAGTTTTTTAAGATAACAAGAGGACTATCGTTGCCCTTGAGCACTCACCTGAGTTCAAGGCACAACAGGGACTGGGATTTCACATGACGATTAGTTTTTTAAATCATGTAACCAGGTTCAAGCTTAGCATCGGAGCTACGAAGATAACATGCAATCCAACTTCATTGTAACCATGTTACGAATTAGGCATTCAGAGTTTAAAATCCGTTTAGGATTATACCAGGTAACATATTTTTGATCGCCCTTGAACTATTTTTCGAATCGGCAAAGCTATTGTCAAAAGAAAACATTCTGACAATGTTTCATCAAGATTTATTCATAAATATTGCCCAATGAACGTTAATAAGGTTTGTCTTATATCTGACTTGGTGACCTTTTTTTTAAATCCAATTGATACGGAGTCGAACTTGGCCTAGATCTTGTCAAGTAAAAATATTGACATCTTCATCAAGACTCAGTCATAAATGTGATACTTCGTTTGTTAATACGTTTATTAACATAGTGACCTAGTTTTAACCTCAATTGAGTTAAGTTTAAACTTCGTCTTGAAATTGTCAGGGTAAACTTTCGGATCATGTGTAGTTAAGATTGAGCCCCACATATATTTCATAGACATTTAAACTCACATTTAGCACTTAGTGCTCAGGGGGGGCTGAAAAGTATCAAATGCAAAAACCACTCAATATAATAATTATTTACACGGAAACGTCTGTAGATATAAGTGTACAAAACGCTACCAAACTGAGATATTTTTAACGTAAAACACCGTACTTTAAAATGTTTTTCTTTAAGTTTTTGCTTGGTGTCTTTCACTATCTGTTGATTATCCCACTGGTACGAAATCATTATGTGACCCAGTTGATTGTCTTCTGTAATAAGATGAAAGGAACTGTTCATTTCAATAACTGGTAAGAGAAACTGAAAGCGAGATCATTCAAATATGAAATAAATACAGTTAATACATGGTTTAATGTTTACAACGAACAAAAATACTGCATTTCAATCTAAAACTGATTATTGAAAAATTATCAAAACACAGTATTCGGCCTTCTACATTTTATCACAGGAAATGAAGGCATCGTAAAGCGTTTAGTTTTGATTACATATTCAAGACAATAATAACTATTTCGAACATCAACTTTTTGTGTTTGATCATTTAACTAAACAGCTGGTATCAAGATCGTAGAACCATGTAAGTGATTCTTATATTATGCAACTTTAATTGTTGAAATTTTTGAATATTATTCACTGAAAGTCGCCTTTTTATCTTACGTTTTAAAGACCTTTTAGAGCGATATTGCTCGTGTAATAATTATTCATGGAATCGTTGATCAACCTGAATCAAGTTTCTAGCTGATATTAAAACGTGATTAACATGTAAGAAAATCTTTAGAAATATAGGGGAAATAAAGCAAACTGTAAGCGTTGTATTCAATATTCAATTGAGTGTATATTAATGAATAATACGTGTTCATCAAAACATGGCATCACCTTTTGCCTCTGTTGCTTTATTTTCTTGAGGTTCTGCTTTTTCAGACGTTTTTTCGTCCAGTCTTATTGCTACAACATTAATCAAACAAGCTTATCTATGGTCGTATGAAACAGATACAAACACGAAAAGCAAAATACTACATTTTTGTAAGAGATATGCGAGACAGCATTTGCGCAAAATAAAAGCAATTCATGAACGAATCCGTTTGTACTCAATAATAATCTGAAAAGTTTTTTGTTTGTTTTGAAAACAAAATTGATTGAATAGCAATACATTATTAAAGCGAGTGGGGTCGTCAAATGGTTCGATAACCAATAATGTTGCAATACATATTTTGATTTAAGCACGAATTTTACCCGATTACGTTATGCTGTTAAACCTTAGACTTAAAACTTACTAGTTCATTTAATTACGGAGACCAACTATCGTAAGATGATAGAAACTCTGCATCAACACGTATACGGTTATATTTCTAAGCGTAAAAAAGTAAGTTAAATCGATTCATATACTTTTGATGCGAAATATTGTAACAAAGGTAATACATTTTACATTGGCTTTAAAACTGCCATATTTTTTTTAAATACAAAATATATCAATAATGACGTAAACACGTAATGCAAAAACAGCATCGTTTGTCTAATTGTGTAATAAATATATAAAGAGGACAAAGACGAATTGATATTTCTTTTACTTAAACAAAATGTAAATAAATAAGACTATTTGCTTTTTATGTAAGAAGACTGATACCGAATATCATATTCTTCTGGGTTTCAGACGATGCCAAAACATCTCTTGCAGCGTCCACAATGCACCGTTGCATGCATTCCTTGTATGGGAATTAGCAGACGTTTTCAAATCAAACAACAACTCCACCAACCCAAGACTTTCATCTAGAAGCCGCTCCTTCTGCACACAAAAAAATAGTTCAACAAGTATGCGATTTTGATGACAAATATCAAAATCATCTAGGTAATATTACAATTTACACAATTTATCAAAATCACATGTTTACTTTATTCAGAAGAATAAGCGAACGATTTGAAGTCATGGTTTTCACCGCATAAATAGTCTGCTCATGATGAGAGGACCGCTTAACTTGATTTTCGAATGATATTCGATAAAATGTTTTCATTTATTTATTAAATTTATCAATAGATTTGTGTCAATCGTTCTCTTGATTTGACCAAGATAAAATGGTGTTGTAATATATTCGTTGATAAAAATAGTGTTAAGCTAAATTTTACTCCAGTGAATTACATGCCATAACGTTGATAGACACACAGTACACTGTAGTCACCCAGAATAATATTCGTGTAACGCATTATCATTCTTAATTAAATGATTGCTATCGTCAAAATAATGTTGACCGACATGGGTAGTTTTTAAGTTTTTGATTGATCAGTGCACCGGTTTGAATTCAAAGTATGTGATATTAGCTGTTGATGTTTGAAGCTAATTATAAACACAATCGCCAACTACATGTATTATTATGCTAAATGAAGTCACGATCTAGGGTATCATAAGAAAATCTGTAGCTACACTACAATCAAGATAAATTCTTACGGATGACATAGGGATAAAAGGTCACACGGACAGTCAAGTTATAATCATTACTTATTATAATCATTGTCGGGTCAATACGCTTGGTGAAATTTAATCCTCTTCTTTTGTTTATTTATTTCGTGTGTGTTTTTCAATTGGGTATCAGTATTTAATATACAAATTAAAACCTTTAGACATATAAGACGTTGTGAACATCTTGTTACCATCTGCACGCTATGTATTCAAGGCGAGTGGCAAAGTATCGATATAGTACACAACAATACTAATACATGTAAAACAATACTCAACATAAAAACGATCAAGCCTGGGGTCAGCGCCTTCTAACAGCCAATGCCAAACCTCACTTCGAACTAAGGCAGATAATAATTCCACATGTAAAGCCCGAAATAGAGGAATTAAGAAGAAGATAACTACCATATTGTTCCTCATCGTTTTCTGTTCGTCCCATTTTCACCAGCAATTCCAAAACACCGAGTTTAACGAGTACTTGCTTGTTTGCATCATTCTGCGCCAGCATTCTTACAGCTGTCAAAATACAATTAATTGTATTGGCTACATAGTATGCGACACAAAAATCAATTTGTTTAAACTGTCACGACAATTATTAAACATATTTGCAACAAAAATCATATATTTGTGCATTGTTTTTGTTTAACAACGTACATCATGAAAGGCGTTTACTATACTCACTGATATGTAATCTCAAACAAAGATAATTTTGCTGTTACTCATAAAATTACTTTTATGTAAAAAATGCATTAGATTCAAAGTATGTGTATAATGTTAAAGCCTTTCTTGCATCTGTATGATAAAGGTAGAGACACTAAACTTACCTATATGCTTTGTGTGTCGTTGATTTCTATTATAAAGATAACTTTAGAGGTGTTGCATATGTAGCTTGTTTCATCTCTGATTGAATTACATTATTTTGTTAGTTTGCCTTTTGCATATGTATTTGTTTTTAATCGTATAACACAGGGTGTTGACAAAGTAAAAACAAAACTGTGCACACTGTATGCGCATTCTGTGCACGACCACCCACTTGAGCGTCGATCAGCTTCATCCAGGCCATGTTGAAGCACGTCCAAGAGCAGTTGGACCCTATTAGGGGCCGCATTGATGATATCACATTCAGCCTCATTGACCATCGCTGTAACGGTTTATATATACTAGTCAGGTCATATATGAAAATTACCCTTTCCATTTCAAAACATTCCTACAAATGGTATTTAAAATGATCCTGGTAGGGTAAAAGTTATTATATAACATATTAAACGTTTATCATAATCGGATCTCCGGAAAGTATTAATGGCAACAACTATGTAATTATCTACCCAAATTTTTTGATTTTGGAATCTATATTTACGTTTCGAGCGTAAAAGATGGTCAAAAAGTATGTTAAGCAACAAAGAAATCCAACATGGCGTCCAATTAGCTGCTATCACAACACGAGTGACCGCAAGTGTATAACTATGGACTCAAAAGTGATGGCGGTTATGTCTATGGCCACTGTTTAAGACAGACGGGGAACACATTAAGAGTATAAAACACGAAAGTGGATAATTGTTAGTTTAGTCCAATATGTTATTCAACATTGCACTACTATGCAAAAAAGTGTCAGATTAATATGACAAAACATGGGTCCAGATCTTTAACCTGGATTTCGTCGGCTATAGAGGCTCTTAAGCCCCATATGACTGAAACCCGTTAGTGAAATTCGATGGTGGGGGAATATACACTTGTATTATAACGTATATGAATAGTAATACAACTACCAACCAGCGAGTGCCGATAAGAAAGCGAGGTTATTCATTTCATCCCTTGAGTTGAGATATGGCTTAATAACCTCTATGAAATTGTGGTCTCGAAGAAATTGAATGCAATTCGACCTCCTTAATATATTGGTTACAACACCCAAACAATATTCAATTATTTCCGAATCATTGTCCTGAAAATAGAGACAAGTGAAAATCATATGCATATCAATAGCATTGTTTTTTAAAAAAAGTCTATCATATTTAAGCTCAAAATGCAAAAGAATCACTTATAATTGTCTCAATAAATATTATAAACTCTTTAACGTATAACATTAAGGGTAATCAATTTGTAAAAGTTAATTCGATTACGATACACTTGTTTGTACCTATTACAGATGCGCTGTAACCTTAACTCATTAATGCTTAGCGTCTAGATAAAAGGCCTTGGCAAACTGCGTAGACCCTGATGAGATGCCGCATGATTCGCACAGAGTCCGCTGCACAGGCTAATCAGGGACGACACTTTCCACTTTTATGGTATTTGTAGTTTCAAGGAAGTCCCTTCTTACCGAAAATCAAGTTTAGGCGAAAAGTGTCGTCCCTGATTAGCCTGTGTGGACTGCACTGGCTAATCTGGGATGACACTTTACGCACATGCATTAAGCCCAGTATTCTCAGAACACGACTCATATAAACGTACCGACATCGGGTATTCATCGTTTTGGAGATATCGAGAAGCTGTATCTTCTAGAATCGGTTTAATTGTCTCCATATATTTTGTTTCATTTGCCACATAGGAAGAAAAGTCATCTGAAGCATCGGTCAAGTCCAAAACAACGGACAATGACCAAAACATCAATTTATAAGCAATATTGTCCACGGTTCCATCAACATGCACCCAACCTCGAACGTGCATCTTGATTAAGCAGTCCCGTAATATGATTACGAATTTTGTCTGGAGCATCATATTTGCTAATTCAGTTCGGAATCTATCTGTGTGTTTTAATGAAGATTGTTTAATCCCCAATACGGTTTTTAAAAATATATAAATCGTCTCCTGTATGCTTTCAATTATGTATGCCCTTCGTCGTTCTACTTTTGCTTGATTGCTACTGCATCTGAAGCTTTTGTCCTTAACATCGACTGCGTTTCGTTTGTCCACCTCTTCTGTTCCTCTTCGGTCATGTTTTCGGGAATGGATAACGACCATGGTAGATTGGGGCCGACGTTCTTAACGTCTGAGTCTTTCGAAGGTGCCGTCTCAACGATTGAGTCTTTCGAAGGTGCCGTCTGTACGAATGAGCCTTTCGAAGATGCCGTCTGTACGATTGAGCCTTTCCAAGATGCCGTCTGTACGATTGAGCCTTTCGAAGGTGCCGATCCCATTGTGTATATCTACGTATGTTAAGTTTCACCATTAAGTACATAAGGTATATTACACTCTCAATTAGTACCAAAACTTGATTAAAAAAATGCAACACAGGCTATGTGTATTTGTAATTAAAAAATTGTTATTAGCTAACACAATTACGACCATCTTGTCCGTAACCAGACCTAACATATAACTATGTCAGCACAGGTAGTGCGTATGACTTCATGTATATTGTGATATGAAACGGATAGGAACTGACAAAAATACCACATAAATTTCATGTCAATAAACGATGTGGTTAAGTGTTTGCACTTAAACCTTTGGTCAGTTTGGAATATGACGGATGCATATTTTATAACATATAACGTTGGTAAGTCATTTTAATAAAATGCTTTAAATTTCTTTTGAAAATCAATAATGCTTATACCAATTTTTAATTCCTGAACTTTGATCAAAATAAATATCACGGGTTTGGCAGCCTAACAATAACCAACTAAAGTTAGAAACATTATTACTATGTTTAGCGAATATTTTACGGTTGTATAGTGTGTCCATTATAACTATTTTTATACTCATTGATATAATAACGCCTGGAAGTTAAAATTTCTTGCGTTACATTCATTCGGACTGATATGTTACCAAATAGTAATATTTCCTAAAGAGTGCCATGATACTTATCTGAAATATTTGATCCTGAAATGGTTATGTTATTGATTTTTAATAAGTGGAGCAGGAGTATGTTGGCAATACCTAAAAAACGCGTGTTTTGTTTGTATTTATGTTTTATTTATTATCTGCTAACGTACTAGTATATAACTAGAAATATTCTAAATATATAAATACATATACAAGACATCCCTAATTTTGAAAATCAATTGATCCAATTAAGAAGAATGGGAGAGTCCACTAGGCATAAATGGGTGAACCAACCAACGTGCTATAAATACAAAATTGACAGCTGCGGAACATCTATAAAAACACGCACAGCAGACAACCTGCAATATCGTCCTTTACACTGCCACTTTTCTAATCGGAAATTACTTGTTCGGATTATTCGTTAGATTTAGAGGAAAGTTGTGAATCGTATTTATAACTTGTTTGAAGGGTTAAAACCAGGACAACATTTACCCCTCTAATATATTTTTTTGCTTAATTGTGATACTAGCACGCTTTTCATATAGTCGAAACGCATATTTTTCGCTAATGCGGTTTTCATACGGCAAGTTAACGCTACCATACACATGTGATTGTGAGCGATATAAAGCTAAATACGCAATACAGACCTATGGCAAGCAAACCGATAAATGTAATCCCCCCCCCCCCCCACACACACACACCCCACCTACAAAAGGACATGAACTGTTAAGTCGTTTACATTTCCCTTTATAACCTAACGTAATGTGGCGCTATTGTGTTAAACTGGTGTTAGCGTCGAGATTAAATTGATCCCAAAACTTAACTATTGTATAGTTAAGTAAAAATTATGTACCACCAGAAAATAACTGATGCAACAAATGCCGTAATAAAATCTTAATTAAAATTATTTTTTGAAAATTCAATTTTTAAATTGGAAGTAAAATAAGAATTTGCCGATGAGATTATCTGGAGCTCTGCTTATATATTGAACATCGATCTAATCCTAAACTACTTGGTTATTGAACGTAATAGAATATGTTAATGTCGCAAACATAGTAATGTTGACGTTCAACTATCCGATTATTTGAAGGACTAAGTGACAATAATTACATTTTATTCTTTGCTTACAGATAATACAGGAGGAAACTAGTGACATAATGAACTTGCTCAACATGGTTGAACATAATTATTGCTCGTGTTTGAGCGGTTTAAGCCTCGCCTCTTAACGTATCAAACCATTGTTTGCATCAAATATTTACAAAGTTTCGATTAAAAACACGATGTGAATGTAATGGTTATTAGTTCAACTGAATATCAGAATTCCGATGTGACTCAGTAAGTATCGTAAAAGAAATGTTTAAAAAAAACATTAAGCACAAAGCATATCTTAAAAATCTTATAAATTGAATTTAGCACCAATATACTGATGTCGATTATCGTCATAATGCAGTATATTTTTATATTTTTATATGAACTCTGCATATATAGTTATATCCATTTTGTTGGTATCATATATAATAAAGTCGCTTTTAGCCGTTTATATAAAATAATACGCTTTTATTAAATTTGCCATATGGACTAAACACAAAAGACTAAAATTGGCGCGCAATGTAACGTGCGATAATATAACGTCACTTCCGCTAAAGATGATATGCTTATTCACAAATAAACGCCGCTGAAGAAGACCGAGAGGTCGAAAGCTACGGCAAATTTAATAAAAGCGTTTTATTATATATATATATATATATATATATATATATATATATATATATATATATATATATATATATATATATATATATATATATATATATATATATATATATATATATATATATATATATATATTTATATACATCACTTTAAGTCAGTTAAATAAAACATACCTTAAAAGCTGTTTAAATCATCCTGCACAAAGAAAATTGTCAAATTCCCATGATTGTTTGGAAAGCACTCTGTTGTTTACGTGTTTATATTTGTATCGAAGCAGCGTTTAAAGCTCCATCGCCCTTGCATAGATTGATATAAAGTCGATAATCGACAGTGCGATATTTTCACCACGGAGGTATACTTTCCCCACATAATCAACTGGGACTATGACAATAAATAGCGTCATGTAAAAATGTGAACTGTGTGGGAATAGAATTGGACACACGTGGAAATCTTTACGTGCACGTGTTAATTTTATAAGCAGTTCATTGTCTTTTAAGAGCGCACTTTGACATCAAAACGTATGCACGTGAGCGGTACACAAAAAGTACAGTCGTATTAACGTGCGACCTATGCATATTTACGCGCACTTTAGCGTCGTTGCGTGCTCACTTGTGAACATATACATATTGACTGCTGCGCGTGTCTTTACGTGTACACCATTCGTCCATACATACGCATCTAAGCGTTTTACATATGGACTTTTGCATTTTAGCTCTTTTTGTGCGCATATGAGCATCGTCGTGTCAAAATTTTTAAAGGAACACGTGCCATGTATTGTCCTTACGAACTCACATTTACAAACGTAAGTTCGCTTTTACGACGGTCAATGCATTTCCATGGAGGTGCACGTGAAATATGTGTGCGCTTGATTATGGCAAGCGGTTCGACGCATAATCCCAAGAAAATAGGTTTCTTATGAGAACCTAGGTTCTCATGAGAACCTAGGTTTTCAAATGAGAACCTAGGTTCTCATGAAAACCTAGGTTCTCCTGAGAACCTAGGTTCTCATGAGAAACCTGGTTTATTGGGATTTCATAAACCTAGTTTCTCATGAGAACCTATGTTCTCATCAGAAACCTGGTTTCTTGGGATTACATAAACCTAGGTTCTCATGAGAAACCTAGTTTCTTGGGATTATGCGTCGAACCGCTTGCCAGAATTAACCTCCAGTTGTCTCCCATTGCTTGGTACACGCTGACGGCATATGTGTAGAATGATAAGAAATAGGCGTGAAATCGTGAATGTTACTCCCCAAGAACATTTTTTGAACAATGTTCAGACAATGCTTAGTGATATTCAACGAAATTTGTAGGAAAACTTCTTGAGGAATGAAATTAGTAAAGTAATCGGTCGACATTCCTCTGAACACGTTAATAAAAAATTAAACTGTTTATGAAATACATCTTTAATTGTAAATATTATTTTGAGACTAAAAATTGAAACAAATTCAGATCAATCGTTACATAATACATTGTTACAGCATTAAATGAGTTTCAGATATTCAGTTCCCTTGTTCAGGCCTAAAACGACTGTACGGTACAGTTTTCTATTTTAAATATGTCTGTGATGTAGTAAGCAATCATTATGGTAAAAATAAAAGTTTTATCTCTATTGATAATGTCTAATATTGTATTATTCAATCGTAAGATATCGGCAACACTGCAAGAAAAACTTATGCACTAACGGCTTTGCAAACATATTTCAATAACTTGAGATATCTGCACAAATAAAGTTCTTAGCGGCGTGTTTCATTCTGTCCAGCCCGTGTGGAATCCTATGTGAACCCCATTGATCCTGCGCCCTGAATAATATGTGTTCCGTATTCCTAACGAGCAAGTCCGACGCGTAATTCTGAAAACCTAGGTTCTTAGAGAACCTAGGTTCTCAGAGAACCTAAGTTCTCGTGGAACCTAATGAGAACCTAGGTTCTCAGAGAATCTAGGTTCTCATGAAAACCTAGGTTCTCTGAAAACCTATGGTTCCGAAATGAAAACCACGGATATGGCAAGCAGTTCGACGCATAATCCTAAGAAACTAGGTGTTTCATGAGAATCTAGGTTCTCATTTTAGAACCTAGGTTCTCATGAGAACCTAGATTTTCATATGAGAACCTTGATTCTCATGAAAACCTAGGTTCTCATTTGAAAACATGGGTTCTTGAAGCCATGTGCAATCTTCAAGCGAGAACCTAGGTCCTCATTCTGAGAACCTAGGTTCTCATGAGAAATCTAGTTTCTTGGGATTATGCGTCGAACCGCTTGCCATTATTTATCGCCTTTATATACCGTCTTAACAATACCACTCCAGCGCGTTTATTTGCGGACGTGGGCATTTGACCATCTTTACGCGCGTATGTGTGTGTTTTTACATGCACAGTATCATATTATGTAAAAATGTGAGATTAAAGGTTAATGTCTTTCCAATCTTTATAAATGTATTTGACTATAGAGAAAACATTCAACAGAAATCGTACGTATATGTAACAATAATTTTGTACACGTTCATATATTTAGCATTAAAGATCGAAACTCAACAAAGAATACAACATATGTCCGCGTCGTTATTCAAGCAATTTGGAAAGTATTATTATATGTGTGCATGCAACTATAGAAAACAAACCTGGTAATTCTACGTACGAGCTGTGCTTAGGGAAAACTAGGCTCGTGTGCGTAAAGTATCTTCCTTGACTAGCATGTGCAGTTTTGTGGAATTTTTCTTTTAAAGAAAGTCTCTTGTAAAAGAAAAGGGCCCCTATTTACCAAACAATTTTTAGACTTAAGTCTAAGAATAAAAAATATTCTTTAAATTGATATATTCAATAATTGCTTGAATGGTAAATAAAACTTGTTATTAAACACCTCTATCTATGGCATTCTTCATGTAGAACAGTTTGTTTATGACATAAGTAGGCATCTATATATTCAAACACTGAATGCATTTTTCTTGGTTCCAAGTCTATTCTTTATTTTTAAGTCTAAGAATGGGTTGGTGAATACGGACCCGTTCTCAGCGGAAAGTGTCGTCCCATTTAAGCCCGGTAAGGTCTGCTTTTGATAACGCTCCACACATTAGTTATTTGTATAATAATATTGAGCTGTCACAGGGGTACTTTCCGCGGACGCGGAAAATACGCATGCGCACTTTCCATATCACGATCGTTCTGTTGTAAAAATCGAATCCCGATTTTTTTAATGTTTGTATATGTATCAGATTCAGATATTCTTGAAAAGACAGTCTAAGCCTAGTCTTAGTACGGCGACATGAATGACAAATCGGCCAATTATGTAGCCTTGGTTCAAATTTAATTGTACCCTTTTAAAAATTTTGCTACTCTAAAGAAATAAATTTAGAAATAACACGACCATTTCGTTTGCTTCTACTATTGAGTATCTGCGATTGCAAAAAGAAATGATAATTATTACATATAATGACGGGTTTTATAAAATCCTTTAAGATACAAATCGATTTTATGTATTATATATGGATAGTAAAAAGAAAGGTAGCGCTTCAATAAAGTAGAGGTTAATAATTTGCGTGCGATACACTATTGATCACAAAAAATATTGTGGTTTGAGCGGGATTTGAACCACAAATTTCTCTAATCGAAGGCCAGCGTCTTACAAGCATTCTATTATGAAAACAAAGCACTGGTTTGTTGCCCTGCACAATTTAGCGTTAAGCTCAATAGTACACAAATGATCATGATTATATAAACCTTAAATATAATCGTGTAAACGGAAAATGCCTGTACGTTTAATCAAGGGTTGATAAACTTCAAACAGGTGCATAAAGGACACATACACGTACTTAAGGTCGCACTTTTTAAGATGAATTTTTAATTGTGTAAGTATATTGCCGATATGATGCAGTTCAAGCCAATAGTGATATCAAAATTATTTTAGTGTGATGGTTTTGAGACAAAAAGTACAATTATGCTTATCTGCCAACTTCCCGGATTTTTCAAAGTATTTTTATTTATGAAAACCAGCTTCACAAATTCAAACGCGACAAATAAAAATCTATATAATCGCACCTTGAAGCATTTAACCCACGTATGCCTAGTGGACTCTCCCATCCTTCTAAATTGGATCAATTTATTACCAAAATTAGGGATGTTTAGTATATTTATTTCTACATTTAGAATATTTCTTACAGAAATTTCTTTAAGCAAACAGCGCAGACCCAGTCCTTGTTTCTTGACGCTAGGCATAAATGGGTTAATAATTGATGAGCTCGCATATCGGCAGATCGCTGGAAAAAAGGTATTCCATACAGATAAGCCTCGATCTGTAAAAAGGGGGTTGAATGCATGTGCGTAAAGTGTCTTCCAAGATAAGGACTGTGCAGTCCGCACAGGCTAATCAAGGACGACACTTTCTGCCTAAACTGTATTTTTGCTGGGAAATGTCTTTCTTTTAACAAAAAATCATAAAAGCGGAATGTTACGTCCCTGATTAGCCTGTGCGGACACTTAACGCACATATATTAAACTCAGCAAATTGAGCGTGAAGTTTTATCCAATGAGTGTGGCTGTTCAAATGAACAGGTCATCGGTTGTTCTAAGGAAATCGCTCTATGGAGCGAGCAAGCGCAATACTGTTCTATATTATCATTATCAATTAATTAAAGGCCAGCGATAGACGCATAGAACTTCATATGCTTTCCATATTGATCGAACATTTCGGTCACACATATTCAAAGCTTTCTAAATTGCCACTAATTGCCCAAATAATGCAATCATCTAACCCACACAGTTTTTGCCTTTAAATTATGTGTTTTGGTAAAAAAAAAAATGTTCCAATGTAAAGATTCTTCTATCACTAAAGTATGAACAATTAATGGCTGAATGCATTTTTATATTTGTGGACCAGTTGTTTTTTCTGTCTAGTAAAAAACTGAAAGTCTTTCGGCAATAGTCTTTGCCAATATCATCATAATATTTGATAAAATTACAATATCTTTTACCTATAGTTCAGTTAATATTTGATTATAATTAACAATAATTAAAAATTAAGTTTTGCATGTTTGTCGAGTTTCAGTGTTTTTATTTGTTCGTATAAGACACCACCACACAGCTTTACCCATTTATGCCCAGAGGATTCTCCCATTCTTCTAAATTGGATCAATTACTTTCCAAAATTAGGGATGTCTTGTATATGTATTTCTATATTTAGAATATTTCTTACAGAAATTCAGCAAACAGCGCAGACCCTGATGAGACGCCGCGTCATGCGGCGTCTCATCTGGGTCTACGCTGTTTGCCAATGCCTTTTACCTAGACGCTATGCATAAATGGGTTAAAAACGCACGCGACAAGTTTTTAAATTAATTTTTAGTTTCATAAAGAATTGAAGATATTATAAAAATGAATAAAAAACCGAGGTCACCAATGTTTATTTTATATTTTGTCTTTTTTTGTTACACGACTATTTAAACGTTTGGGTAACCTCACAAATATGCCTTAAAGAACAGCATGTAGCACAAACGTGAACAACTGTTTAAAATAACGAATTATTTCAATAAAAATATAAATAGAAAAATCTAGGTCAATAGAGTTATGTGTTAACATTTACAGATCAACTGCATATAGTTAAATAACACAAAAATCACGGTTAATTAGTAATTATCCGTTCATCTTTGTCTTGCCGTGTCTTCATTGTAGCTCAGCCACTCACACATTTATATACTAACAATATAATTTGGAAAAAACATCCCAACAATTTCTTGAAATATTTCGCCTAAATAGGATTTTTCAATGTTTGTAAATGTCAATTGACTACATCTTCTGTATTCAAGACAACAAAACAATTGAATTCTGACGCAAAGAAGCAAATTAACATAAATTGACGTTACGACACGTCGTGGATGAATAATTTTAATACATCTATGTAGTTAATAATCTAAAATAACACCACATAAAAGTCGCAGTTAAGAATTTAAGCTGTTTATTGACAAATTCAAATAATAAAAGTGTTTCGATACACGTGCGAGTGTGTGTTTATCATAACGTTTAGCATACCATGATTTACATTGGAATTTATATATAATCAAATAGTTAGATGACATGTTTTGACTGATTCAATAACTATAACTAAAAAGCTTCCATGCATAAGTCCACACGTAAAGATTCCTTACTTGTCAAACAACTATCTTCAATTATTAGGGATATATCGAATGTGTTCCCGTAATTCAAGGCATACGTTATGGTTACAATCACGCGATACAAAAGATTTCTGTAGTCTAAGGGATAAGACCTGATTCTCATAGTGTAATTTGGGGGATGCACATTGTCATATATTTTATTTACACTTCTTTATATCCATCTCGTTTTTCGTTCGAATAACCGAAAAAGCAAAAAACTAGTGCGCAACCGGTGTTATAATAAAAACAAATTAGTGTAAAATTAAATTAACTCGTAAGTCCTTAACCAAATTTAATAAAACCAAAAAGAATATAGTAAACCTGGTTCGATCCAAACGTTGAGAGTTTTTCAGCACCTTTTATTATCACACTAAGTACTGTTTCCAACTATAAAACGGTACCTATAAAACGCAATCCAGCTAATATAAATGGTTCAACGTAAACTTAACACGCCCCTTATTATCCGCTCCACTTTCTGTAATCGTTGATCACAAATGGAACGCTGAAACTTGAAAAAATCCGTTATGATATTGAAAGTATATACTATCATCACTCATTAATACTATTACACCATTCATTGCTATAAGATGTATGTGATTCATTTATAAAGAAATAGAAGACTTCATCGTTGAATCCGAGAAATGTGTCGTACCTCCAAACATTGACAGATATATGTGCTTTATAGCATGATGTACATGACGTAAAACAAATGTGTCGATATCAACGTATCATATAACATTTCATCAATATTAGCGAAAATAACACAACTCAATTAGTATATTATGTTTTGCGAAGAACATATAATGTATTTTATGACCATTAATGCAAAAATGAACAGACACCAAACTTATTTACCAATATTAAATGCCTAACTGCATTTTGGCAATTATGAACATTTAAAGATGTGTAGTTTCAATACAGAGTCACATTGAAAACATTAACACTGTCTATCATCACCACCGGAAATAGATAACCAGCGAAGCGAAATTAAACATCACGCAAGAGGTAGTGCTCGTGAAAAGAATTAAGTTTACCATTTTTATCGCGAACGTTTTAAAAAAAAACTGTGTGACAAATAAAAAGTGGACATATCAAACTTATACCGAAAGTAGTTGGGAGTTCTTTGTTATTACATTCGAGTGTTGAAATAGATCAATTATCAGCTACCTGGTACCGAAAATTAAGTTCATTTGGACATCTTTTTTCCTTTTGTCAAAGGAAAATATAATAATTTTGCCGAATTTTGCAATGGTGGGCAAATAGAATTATAGAAACTACCGGGTTTTGCCAGCTTCACCCCAAAAATCAAGTTAGCATGCAAATGTTTGACTTAAATATAAACTTCGTTGTGTACGGCGAATAGAACCTGACGTGTACGGCGTATAGCAAAATAAAATTAAATTGTGTACGGCAAATAGTTTTAAGTTTGTAAGGGAAAATACGTGACCATCTTGGTATAAAACAAATAAATACACTTATATTCTTTACGATGAGCCCGTTTATGGCCAAATAAAACGTCTGATGCATTGTTGATATTTTTTTAAAAAGCTTTGTTTTACGGGCACCTGCTACATAGAGAATAACAGGTTACTGTCCGATCTTTTTGTAATATATCAGGTAGACTTATAATGATATATCGGCGAGGCTTGCCGAGCCGTTATTTTATTTGTGCCGAGCCTGATATATTACAAAAAGATCAGGCACTAACCTGTTTTTCTGTTTATCATACCTCTACGTCTCCGATTTTTAAGAAATAATGAAAACATCGCTATAAACAGAAACACAGGTTACTGCCTGATCTTTTTGTAATATATCAGGCTCGGTGCGAATAAAATAACAGCTCGGCAAGCTTCGCCGTTATAGTATTCAAAGCTTTGCCTGATATATTACAAAAAGATCAGACAGTAACCTGTTATTCTCTAAAGATCAGGCAGATATCAATGCGGTGGTATGATAAATCGATCGACCATTGTTCAGTCCGTATTCTAGTTTAATACGATTCTAGTGTATTTCATCGTAGCTATGTTTCAAAATCAAGATGAATCGATAAAATATTTACTTACAAGTGGATTCCAATCAGGATTTCATATTCAACTCGTGTAATTATTGGAACTTGGCTGACTTTCTGTTCACAGCGTTGTAGCATTCAACCGCAAAGTCAGCACATGTGCTGTGTTTGCGTATCTATCCGGGGGGGGGGGGGGGGGCAAAAACAAAGTTTAAAATTAAGATTTATACATCATTAAATCGGGCAAAGTCTGCTTTTAAGAATATATATGTACATTAAAAAAAATATTTTCTTAAAATCATTTTATTTGCGACAACTTTGGCCAATACGCTGCAACTATTCACCGTCCATGACTTTAACTATTCACCGTACACGACTTTTGCCATAAACAACTATTCGCCGTACACTACAGTTATTTTAATTTAATAGATTTTCACGAACAATAATCAAACCAAGACAAAAAATAGCGTTAAGATGGTATATATTGCATATAACATAGGAAATCAACTCCATACCCGATGACAAACCATGTAATCATGAAATAAAAGCTGTTTCTTCGAGAAGTTCCAATTTCAACCCGGTACCAAGCAGTAATAAATTTGTGTAAATAACGCTTCATCAATACGAATTGCAAGATAGATACACATTTTTAAACATATTAATCTTTCTGTAAGATGCCTAACACGCACTGGTTATCCAGGAGCGAGTTATTATTAGATATTTTAGGTAAATACTGACTGCACTCCGTGGTTGGTTTGTTTATTTTCGCTTCGCTGGTAATCTATTTCCGGTGGTGATGATAGGCAGTGATTAATGATAACATAGTGTTTCACCCCCAATGATATCCTACAATATTGCTAAACATGGAATAAGTTTTGTTTGATATCATTATCGGTAAAAACTTCTATAATTATATAATAACCACTGATGTCACAAGATAAGTTCTTACACAATGCTTTACACTTCCTTAACGAATGATAACCACAAGAGAGAAATCTCTACATTCCTTTGGATAGTAAAAGAAGCATTTGTCTTCCTTTGACACAATACTTTTTTTAACGGCAGAAAAGATTATCTCATATGCACACACTGTTCAATGACAGATAGTGTGAGAATTCAACTGATGAGAAGTATCAATGGAAAATATTACATGACTGTAGAGTTCCGATTGTTTGTATTTCATACGTTGATTGAGAGACGGTGTATTCCATGAATCTGCAACAGTTCATATAACCCTTTACCACATACATGTTAATACGTATTATGACGCATTTGTTTCCCTTAGAAATATAATTTTAATTAAAGGCTTTACTTACTAGATTCACGATTCAAAGGCTTCATTTTCAACCCTAAGATACTGATGAGCAGCAAACAGCATATAACATGAACAGACAGCAAGTAACTCGCAGGCTTTTCTGGTTTTAATCTGCTTGCACATAATTTTCACCTGTGGGAAAGGGATAATTTAGCTTGTAGTTCATGTTGGATTAATCGGATCAGATTATTTATAGTCATACAGTTAAAGGATCCATGATTAAAAACTTTCAAAATGACCACAAATTGTTTTGAATGATGAAGTTACAGGATGTAGGATGCTCATATGTGAAAATTTACCATGGGAGGTTTTATTTAAACACGATAAAACGCATTAAAATTGCATTGATTGTTCATCAATTGAAACAAATATGGTGCTTATGAAAGTTAAATGAATAAATCTCTGAACAAAAGGAATAAATATCATGGGATTGTTTTCCATATGAAATTGTCACATGAGGGACATAGGGGTATATTGTGTGAAACGCCCAACATGTCATTACTGTGTGATTTTTTAACGCATTTATGAATTACAAAGCTACAATACGAAAACGCTAAGATTAGATAATTAGCTTTCATGAAAAAAAATATATATAATCTGCATATACAGTCCATTTGTGGTTGATTATTTTACAATTGATAAATGATGCAGATTTAGCAACGACAAACTGTGTCCGTATTGTATTTTTTATTATTTAATATTTTTATACCTAACGCACTGTCTATATATATTGCACATTTGTTGTAAGCTAATTTACAATAACATGATTATTTTTAATCCTGAAAAGAGGCTTGGTATGTGTTTATTGTATTTTTTGTCAACACACAATAATGCACCTTATATTTAAAAGAGTTCTATATTTTTAGACTTTATATGTTTAAGCAATCGTCAAGGAGTGCTGTTTTGTTTCACCAAGCATTCTGTGATTCAAATCATTACTGTCATTTTCTCCGAGCTCGAATCTTAAACAATTGCTTATGTTGCAATGTATTTTTTCGTAGAAGTTTTTGTAATCATCTGGACATTTGAACTATCAGGTAAGCAAACAATCTTATGAAAAAATATCATTTGTATTACATCGATAAATGCTATCAACTTATGAAGACCAAGAATTATTATGAAATATCTTATCTTGTTCGTATGGCGAACCCTTAAATTTGTTTGGGGATAAAATGATGCAAACGGTTTACATTTAGAATGTCTGTTTGTGTTATAGCATTACACAGTTCCGCGCTGTATATCCTTTTTTAAAGATTGATACTAGGGAAATGACTCTCGGGATCGAGACCAAGGCTGGTAATAGCGAAAAGGTGTTGTTGTTTCCCAGTTAAGCGCAATAGCTTTATCCAAGGAACAGTCTTAATGACATACGCCATCGCATGCATCGTGTTGGTCGAGACTTACAACATAGACGTCACTTCGTCTCCAAATACGATAACGGATTGATTGTTGCAAATAATTGTCCGGTGTTTGTGAAAAAAATATTGTAATATAGCCATAAACATGGATAGAAGTTTCATGAGGTTTCATTTGCATCAAGTCATCGCTTAATTTGCCAGTTTTTATGTGCAACAACATTTTAATTGAAGTATAATTCAAGCCAGAGCAAACCAGTATCACTAGACTAACTACCATATGTCTCTTAGTGAGATACAAAAACCTCTCTTTTTATTTAATCTTTACAAATCTTGCATAGTTCTGTGACTATAACATTGCATCTTAAGTCAAATGCATACGAAATCGAAACCAGAAACACCAGAAGGTACATTAAGAGTTCATAAAACTGCATAAATACTACATGCATTTAATGGATAGGTTTGTACCGACGTATGAACTGGGAATCTTGCACACTCTGGTGTTTCTGCGTTGATCATATAAATCGAACCCGGTGACTGTTTCTCCAATTTAAACGAATACCATCACACTTACGCATTTTAAAAAATCGCTTTTAAACCATTCTGTAAATGCAACGGTTTGATTAGATACTAAAATCATAAACCGGTATTGTCAAAACTTTCACAGAAGTATAATCTTCAAATTGTCAGTACCCGGGTAAAAAACTTTGGGCCATCGTTAATACCTTTTTGCATTATATATGTTTGAACAACAAAAACGAAAATACCACTGCCTTTTATACTTTTTAGTTATAAAATCGCTACTTAGCCTTACTTTTGGACATGTTAGCCATACTTGTGCCCTAATAATTTTACATAAGAACATCTGTCTTCTTGTTAATAATTTCTACAAATATCGCGTTTGTTCAAAATGACCAAAGGAGGTCCATAAATTTGCAATTCAATACTTCACTGAGAGATATTTGATGATAATTACAAATAATGGTCAGTAAAACCAATAGAATATGTAAGCAAACGTATTTCTCTTTTGAACGCACAAATAAAATAATCAATTCTAGTAAATAACGTCTGGCATTAACCTCGGGATTCGATGTGAATGTAGATCACAATGAACTAAGGTGCTTTTTTGTAGCGAACAAGTGCGTAGCTAGATGCCGTTAAATGGAGTAATATTAATAATTATGATCCTTATCTAACTAAAAGAAATATACATTGCTATACAAGTAAATGTTCTTTGAAATGTTCGGTTCTAAAGCAGGCGTTAAAGTTAATTAAAGATTGAATCATATTGTATAACGTTAAAATTCTCATTTCGTGGTACATGTTAACAAAATTACACGGGCAACTAGAATTCTTTGAATAATCTCCCTGTCATTTAGTGAAACGTGTTAGATTCTATCGCTTTAAAAAAGCTTATTTTACTTTTAATTTACGCTATTGAATATGTGTATACTCTAACCCATTTAGTGGGATACATAAAATATTATGCAAGTTCTGATTGCATGTTTTAGACGTTTTGTTTATGTGAAGTCGTAGCCTCGAGTGTAATGCTTTTTTGTCGAAAACCAACGAGATTGATACAAGTTCACGATATTGTAATATTCCTTTTATTTAATGTTTATTTGTCTGATTATTCTGTAAATACAAAAACACATCGCAACCTGTGCTTATGTCAAAATCAAAATTTTTTCGCTAAATAACGACATTTACGGTTGTCTTTTTTACATAATGCGTTTCGGCTTCAATGGTTACATCAGATGATCAAAGGAAACGATACAGTAGCAATTATTTGTGTTCAGTGTTTCAATGTTGAATGAAATTTTAATTTGGTGGAAGAACAACGTTAAATATTTAATGAAAGGTGTTTAAGTTTGCTGATCTTTGTCCAAATGACATTCAAGATATAAAGCGAACGATTCCTTTTCTGTATTCGGTTCTATTTTCTTTCTCTAAGTTTCAAGTACACATGCGCTAGGTATTTTGGCCTGAAAAATAACTACCGGTACGTTCTTTTCTTGGTCAAATAGGTAAACACTTTGTATTCAATACCAATGTACGGTATGGAGTATACTGTCCGTAATTGATATGAACTGACAAGATCGCTTTTGAAACAGTTAACTAATGATCGTTGTCGGATATGCATATAGACAAGTCGAACGAACAACCACATCGACCAGATTTTGTATCTACGAACAACATGAATGATGTACTAGAAATTACTTTTTCAATTGGATAATATGTTTCAATTATCGATTTTTGATGCAAATTTATTGTCAACCCATTACTTATTGATATGTATTTATACAACTACCAAAATTTGAATTGAATGTGTCAATTATATCTAGTTCAACCATGTCAAATGGAGTTGATCCACGTGTATTGGTAAATGTTGATTTTTTAAAGCAATGTCTCGTTTGTATATTTGTTTAATTTAATAATATCTATTTTAGATGTAAGTTTCAGCGACTTAGATGCAGTCCGATAATAACGACCATTTCTTTCGTGGTCAGTATAGTCTGCGTCTCCATGCAATATAAGAAAACGCGAATGGGTATTTTGAAAAGAGATCCTTTAGCTCAGGAGTCAGACAGTACCCGGCATGACCGGGAATTTTGTCGTTCTTCAAAGATAATTTATCTTTAATCATTAAAAATGTGCCGCTTGGTACTTTTTGGAACTCTGATAATATATGGTCTGATAACACCCGGTGAATCCGTGGACCCCGACATTCAAACAATGAAATCACTGTACGGTGCAGTGCTGGACGGTTACGATACACGAATTCGGCCGATCAACAACCAGTCCGCGGCAGTGTACGTGAACACGAAGTTCGTTCCACAGAGCCTGTTAGAATTCGACACCTCCGAACAGAAATTCTCGATGCTCGGGTACTTCCGTATCACGTGGATTGATGAGGTGATACGTTGGGATCCGGCTAATTACAACGGGGTGGACTCTCTGAAAATACCAATTACGCAAATGTGGCGACCCAGCCTCATTATTCTCAAGGTTCGTACGCTATTTTGTCCCAAAACATTACATTTCCTAGAGAATTTAAAACGAACACTTTTTTTGTATGTTGTTGTTTTTCGTTTTGTATTTTGCTAGGGATTTGGGGCAAAATAAAAATTACTCAAAATGATCAAACATAGTGCTAATAGTCGAAATCATGAAATAATAAGTATTGTATTAGTATATTCAAATTTTAGTTATAGGTTTTCAAATTTTCTATCTAGATTTATAAAATAATTTACTTTTTTACCATAAAACTAAACAGTGCATACATTTCAAAGCAGTCTGAAAGCTTGATATTAAGCGATACACATTGTATAATAAATATCTTTACAAACTCCGACAGAGTACAATCAACCCGTAATATTGAAGCTGCCTACATATTTAACGATAACATGGTTATTTTAGTCTTTCTTTTCGGCTCTAGGAGAAGTGCCCCCCCCCCCCCCCCGGAGAAGTGCCCCCTAATTAAAGAAATTTCGCGGCGATATATAAAGCGAGTATTATAATGACAATAACGCCAGTAACTTTCTTGCTATTATGTCTGGAAATTGAGTGAAATTTCAAAAGTAAAATAAAGTTGTACAAGTAATAAAAGTTATAAAATGGCAAAAAAATACCTGCCTCGGCATGGACGTCGCCATCTTGATAATCACGTGATTTTCGTCTTTGTGAACAAAGAAAAACAAATCACTTTTTGCTAATAAAAGTTTTCGCGGCTGAATTATTTGATATTTTCCCCGTAATTAAAACAAACAATTAGCATGCAATTTAATCCATCCTTATGCAAGCTGAAAACAATAACTTATTTGTTTGTTTTCGCCAATTACGGATTTGAACGGTTCAATATAATAACCCCGTATGCGGCTTTATTCAAAGCTAACAAGTTCTTAACAATTAAGGTCGGTCCGGTCTACCAATTAAAAGATTAAAAGATCGCGGTACTTATCGTTAACGATAACAAGTTCTCTGCCTGCATAATTAAGTGTGATTAATGTTTTGCCATTAAAATTATTGTTTGTTGTATATAGGACCTTTCACACCTAACAACCCGTGAAAACACCGACCACAAGTGTAAAAGAGACATTAAATGTGACAACTGTACATTCAGATTATTAAAAAAGCACATACTTTCTATCATTAATACTTATCAATTACCGATCATATTATATCCTACATCTATTTCGTATATTTTTTTTTTTATTTTTTTTTTTTTGGGGGGGGGGGGCAGATAGTTGACTTAAAAAAGAAGAGTGTGAGTCAGTTTTTGAACGTTGTCGGCGGACTTGTGCGATTGAAGTAGTGTTTGAGTGTCTTGTTTATGTAAGAATGCATATATGTTTGAATGTATGTATGATTGTAACTGTGAATGTATATATGTATGAATGTATGAATGTATGTATGTATGTATGAATGTATGTTTTGAACGTTTATGTAAGCATGTATATATTTTTTAATGTATGTCTGAATGTATGTATGTATGATTGTAACTGTGAATGTATGTATGCATGTAATGCGTGTATTTATGTATGTTATTTTGTATGCCACATAAATTAACTAAACAACATAAATAAATTGATTATAAATTCGACTTCACTTCACTTGTTTCTTCAAGTCAGCTAAATTATTGCCTTTGCTTTGCCTATTAATTTACTTTTTTATACGTTTACGTTTTTTTTCCATGGGTCAATACTATCTTTATAATGTAAATTAATACCGATGTAACTTTTCCTCCATAAGTACTGAGTTGCACGTCCATACTTAGTTGCGACAGATGGCCAGTATTAACACGCACGCGTTTCCTGTGTGGATCTCGACTATGTTTCGCGCTCTTATTAAAACACGACTTTTACATGGCATTCATGTATAGTGAGTGGTGCAGATGCGTACCAAGGGCCTTAAACAGTATTATCACATGCCTCTAGACAATTTGTGTTATTCAGTTCGATAAATGGTAATATACTTGTACTGAAATTAAATTGTTACCGGATAAAATGTGTACGGCGTTAATGTATACTTACCCGTAAGTATTGTTTTCACTACGTAACTAATAACTAATATGAGACCGGGGGGGGGGGGGGGGCAGTTCTCCGCCTCTACAGATTTGATGGGGGGGGGGCAGATATCCTCCTACTAAATTCTGACAGGGGGGCAGTTCCGATTTGATGGGGGGGGCACCTCTCCGCCACCTTTAAAATAAGGGGGCAGTTCTCCGGGGGCAGTTCTCCGGGGGGGGGGGGGGCGCTTCTCCGGATACCTTTCTTTTCAATTAAGACAGGTTCGCACTTACAGTGAATATCTGATTGTTAGACGCTGTAATCTTTCGCGAGGACGACGTGCCATTTTCCGTCGATGAATAAACAAAAGTTAATGAACCAAAGATATATCATTTAAAATGTTGTGTAGAAATGAATGTTACGTCGATGTACACTTTTTTTGAACCAGTGCTTATTTTAAACGTGTTCTGGGGGCAAATTTAAATTTTGATCAAGTTATTGATAAAGTAATTACTGTTCACTATTCCGTATGCTTTGAGTATGGATGTAAATCTGTTGTTTAATGTTGGTTGAAATTTCATTAACAAAAAGCAAGACCACATGAAAAAGAAATATTGCTTGTTAATTGGAAATCTTTATTTAATCAATTTATAATTGGTATTGTTGTTGTAATAATGATAATAATAATAATAATAATAATAATAATAATAATAATAATGATAATAATAATAATATTAATAATAATAATAATAATAATGATAATAATAATAATAATAATAATAATAATAATAATAATAATAATAATAATAATAATGATGAAATAATAATAATAAAAATAATATTATTATTATTACCATTATTAAGATTATGATTTTATTTGTCATTTTTGTGTTAAGAATATGTGGCAAAACGACGCATAATAATGCAACTCGCATTCCTATCATCTTTGCAGCTTTGATGTATGAACCAAGACAGCACATATTTTGACTATTTGTATCCCAAATGCAGGCTTTCGACGGACATGGAGTAGTGGGCCAGGATACGGATCTCACAATCGTCTCCCAGCACGGGGTCGTATCCTGGATACCGGAGGGAATTTACAGGTACTGAGGAAGTACATTTGCACAGTTTTAATTATAATTGTTTACATGTATTGTTTTTACGATGTGGCGGTGTTCGACGTATAATAAATTTAAAGATACATTCACGGTTAATGAATTGCATACAATATGCAAAGGTATATGTATCGTTTTTTAACCCCGATAGCTCAAGATTTCAATAACCTTTTCCTAAAATATTTTTAAAACATCTAAGCATTTAAGCCGTTATAACATTAAGCTGGTAATATATAAAAAATATTCCTGTTAGTCAAAGTATTACCTAATCATATTTATACCGATAACGTTTTTATGTACTCGTATTGTCTTCAATAATATTAAACTTAAAAATAATATTTTAATAATATGAGACGTGTTCTGAGAAAACTGGGCTTAATACATGTGCGTAAAGTGTCATCCCAGATAAGCCTGTGCTGTCCGCACAGACTAATCAGGGACGACATTTCCGCTTTTATTACATTTTTCGTTTAAATGAAGTCTCTTCTTAGCAAAAATTCAGTTTAGGCGGAAAGTGTCGGCCCTGATAAGCCTGTGCGGACTTCACAGTCTTATCTGGGATGACAATTTACGCACATGCTTTAAGCCCAGTTTTCTCAGAACACGACTCATATAATCCTAGTCGTACTAGTCATCGTCTTACATAATCATATCACGATAACGTTTTACCGCTCTAGTATCGTCTGCAACGTGGACATCAAATACTACCCGTTCGACGAGCAGACGTGCACCATCACCTACTACGTCTCGGATGAGACCATCTTGACGGTGCAGCTTGATCACTACCTCTCCGTGGATCTCGCTGAATACTCCGAGAACTCCGCCTGGACCGTCGCCGGGACGAAGCGCGTCAAGTACCTCCAGTACAACACCTACAACATTGACATCACGCTCACACTGCAGCGTCGCGCGAGCTTCACGACGTTTACGCTGATAATGCCGCTTCTCATGCTAGCGTTCCTAAACATCTGCATCTTCCTTGTGCCCATCGGTTCCGGGGAGAAGGGCTCGTTCTCGATCACGATTTTCCTCTCGTACGGCATCTTCGTGACTATCATCAGCGATACGCTGCCGCACAACTCGCTGCAGATCTCGTATTTCGTGCTGTTTATCGTCATCCTGCTCTTACTTAGCGTGATCTCCGTTTTCTATACGATTCTGCAAGCGAAACTCATTGCGTCCATCGGCGATAAGGAGTGCACCGTCTCGTTCCTACGTCCAAAACGCAAAGACCCCAACGCCGTGGAGAAGTTCGCCCCCAACGACGACGAGATGACGAGTGGGCAAATTAAAGAAAAGTCTCTTTTCAACGAAAAGGCTCCTGTTGACGACGCCGACGAAGTATACACCTGGGGAAAGTTCTTGGAGCGACTGGATATCTATCTCTTCGTCTTGTTCTTTATTATGATCGTTCTGACCACGGTCATATTCTTCATCGTGCTGCTGAACCATGCTACCAGGTCCGGCAACATTCCAGCCGACGACGACCCGCCTGCAACGACACCGGTATTTCCGGTGTAAAACCATGGTGTCGTATCCAGTCGTCTGTGTTTTCTTTTATCGCAGCATACGATTTCGATTAATTAAAAATGGAACCAAAAATGAAGGAGCTTGACCATGAACACAACAATTGGCCTTTTAATGTGTTGATGGTTATATCAAACTATAGAACATTCATGAAAGGCACATCAAACTGTCATTGGAAAAACTTATCAGAATTTTATGAAACGTTTCATGGAAAATTTCATCAAAACCAATTATTTTCTCTTACATATTACAGCTCTCAAAAAGTGTAAGTTCATATTGTTAAATTCAGTTACTTGTGAAAGTTTTGATTCGCTATAGATATATACTGCTTATTGCTGAATTGATAGACCAACTTAAACTGTTTTATTTATTCAGTATTTTGCTATCTCTGGAAGTTATCTCAAACGTATTCGTGCATATTTTTTAACATAACACATTGCATGCTCTCTTTTTTTCAAGAAAACTATTTGAATAAAATTATTCCCAAAGACCTCAAATGTTTTGTTCATTCGTTGTGGCATACATTTTGACGCGTTAACGTATGTAATCTTAACGTAAAACAGTGTTATAATTGAACTCAAAATTGTGTCGACTTATTACTGTACTTGTATCGCTACATGCACATCATGTTACAATTCAATATATTTGTGAATTTTATATTAACGTTCTTGATAATGATCTTACCTCCGAATATCGGTTAGCACAATTTTACAAATCGTGTGCAGTGTCCAAATCGGGTTTCAACAAATCTTCACGTCAGGATATAAGCGAAAAAACTGAAACAAATATTTTCCATTTTTCAGTTTAAAATGATTTACATGGCAGACGTCCAGATCTCGGCGTAACTACCCCGATTTTGATGCGTTTTTCCAGGAGTCCCGATAAGAGACAACATGTCGTAACATTCGTTATAAGAACTATCTTTAAAAGGATTTTTGGTGTACATCCTGACTTCGCAATAATGATAATAAAAGAACATTCACTTTTCTAAGTTAATGAATTAAAAACAAAGGTTCAAGAATTGCTGTGTTCTTTCTTCACTTAATAGTCGCATATCCACCACAGTTTTCTTTCAACACATTCAAATAACATGGTTACAGCCACGTCATGCGAAAATTGTTCTTTTTACATATCAGACCAACGTAGCTCAAGCCAAGCCTTATCAGGGACAACGCTTTTCGCTTAAAAAACGCAATATTTCGTGTTATCTCTAGAGTAACCTTTTCAGTAGATGCTAAGGCTGGGTTGTAGCCACGCTGATGGCATATTCCGAAGGCTGGGTTGTAGCCACGCTGATGGCATATTACATACGACCTATTTTTGCATGACGCGGGTCTTAAAAAATCTCCTTGCGTCTTGTAAATTAAACATCAAGCCACGATACATTCTGATAGAAAATTGAAGTCACACTGTGTTATTAATATTATATAGCAAACTGGTAAATGTTTGTAGCCACATTTGGCTTGCATACGTCACACATGTGTGGCTTGATAATTAAACGATTTTCATAATACAAAACAAATAGCATTTACTACGGAATTCGAATAGGGCCAAGCTGATTGTCGGGTGTCGACCTTCGAGATCGACGCACGACATTCAAGCGACATTCAAGCGACGCACGATACGACACACGACATTCATGCGACAATCAAGATTTTAGCGTCGCATATCGCGCTGGGTTTTAGAAAAAAAATATTGCAGAATATCTTGACTGTCGACTGAATTGTCGACTGTCATATCGTGCGTCGCTTGAATGTCGCTTGAATGCCGCTTGAATGTCGTGTGTCGACTTTCGAGCGAGACACTCGACATTTGAGCGACCTACGATACGACGCGCGAGATGCGATATGACACTCGACACTATATCGAGCAAATGTCGCACAAATGTCGCCTGTCGACCTCAAATTCCCTAGGTCGACTAGCGACATTCTCTCGACGCACGATACAACGCGCGACGCACGATACGACGCACGATATGACACTCGCGCGATATATCGAGCAAATATCGCGCAAGTGTTGTATGTCAACAGGTGTGGATGTAATTATTTCATCTGCAAGCAAGGTGTTATAGTAACTTTTTTAAGCTACAAGTTTTAAAAAATGGCGGCATCTAGCAGCAGTAGCAGCAGTAACAGCAGCAGCAGTAGCAGCAGTAGTAGCAGCAACAGGAGCAGCAGTAAAATCAGTATCAGTAGCAGCAGCAGAAGCAGTAGCAGCAGCAGTAGAAGTAGCAGTAGCAGCAGAAACAGCAGAAGAAGCAGTAGCAGCATCAGCAGTAGCAGCACCAGCTGTAGCAGCAGCAGCAGCAACAGTAGCAGCAGTAGCAGCTGTAGCAGCAGTAGCAGCAGTAGCAGCAGTAGCAGAAGTAGCAGAAGTAGAGGCAACAGCAGTAGCAGCAGTAGCAGCAGTAGCAGCAGCAGCAGTAGCAGCAGTAGTAGCAGCAGCAGAAGCAGCAGTAAAATCAGTATCAGTAGCAGCAGCAGAAGCAGTAGCAGCAGCAGTAGAAGTAGCAGTAGCAGCAGAAACAGCAGAAGAAGCAGTAGCAGCATCAGCAGTAGCAGCACCAGCAGTAGCAGTAGCAGCAGCCGTAGTAGCAGTAGTATCAGCAGTAGAAGTAGTAGTAGCAGTAGTAGTAGTAGCAGCAGAAGCAGCAGTAGCAGCAGTAGCAGCAGTAGCAGCAATAGCAGCAGATCTCGTATTTCGCGCTGTTTATTGTCATCCTGCTCGTGCTCAGCGTTGTCTCCGTTTTCTAAACGATTCTGCAAGCGAAATATATTTCTTCCATCGGCGATAAGGAGTGCACCGTCTCCTTTCTACGTCCGAAACGCAAAGAACCCAACGCCGTGGCGAAGTTCACCCCGAACACCGACAAGATGACGAGTGGGCAAATTAAAGAAAAGTCCCTTTACGACGGAAAGACTCCTGTTGACCACGCCGACAAAGTATACACCTGGGGAAAGTTTTTGGAACGGCTAGACATCTATCTCTTCGTCTTGTTTTTTGTTATGATCGTTCTGACGACGGTCATATTCTTCATCTTGTTGCTGAACCATGCTACCAGGTCCGGCAACATTGCAGCCGACGAGGTCCCACAGGCGACGACAACGGTACTTCCGGGGTAGAACGCCATGGTATCTTTCCAAAGCGTCTGTGTTTGTTTTGTTTTTCAATGCTGCAAAAGATTTCGATTTATTGAACATGAACCCAAAACTGTAGAAGATTGACAATGAACTCAACATATTGAGATTTTCATGTTTTGATGCTTAATCCGAACTACAGAAAATTCATGAACGGGACATAAAAATGGTCATGGGTCAAAAGAACCAAAAATGTTTTAAACGTTTAATTGAAATTTACACAATTTGTTTACCTTATTGGAGCGTCCAAAAAGTGCATATTATGTTTTGATACATGTTTGTACTGTTCATTGCTAAAGTTATCACCCATATATAACTGTTTTATTTATTAAGTATATTGAAATATCTGAAAGTAATCTCTAACTTATTCGTTCTTCTATTTACACATTTTGTATGACTTTTTTTCAGAAAAACGCGTTGACTAAAACATTCGCACAGATCAGACAAATGTCTTGTTAATTCGTTGTGGTATGCTTTTTCTCCGAAGTTCACTCAAATCAGTGTTATACTTGAATTCAACACTTGTGTGAAAGATATGTTTAGGTGCTTGATACTAAATCTTTACCTCCGCAAAGTTGTTCAATCTCAAGTTTACGAGTATTCTGCTGATTTAAATGATGAAGATAATGATGCTGATTTAAATGATGAAGATAATGATGCTGATTTAAATGATGAAGATAATGATGCTGATTTAAATGATGAAGATAATCATGCTGATTTGAATGATGAAGATAATGATGCTGATTTAAATGATGAAGATAATCATGCTGATTTGAATGATGAAGATAATGATGCTGATTTAAATGATGAAGATAATCATGCTGATTTAAATGATGAAGATAATGATGCTGATTACGATGATCATGATGATTGTGTAAATTTTACATAAAGGAACCTAAATGGTTAAACTTGTGGTATACTTAAAGGTTTATGTAACTGTTTGATTGACTTCGTAGCAAAACAAATTAACGTTTAAAGCAATAGACACATATTCGTATCACTGGTGTTGAAATAAATACTTTCATGCTTTAACATTTGTCATTATTTAAAATGATTTATAAACTGAAATTTGACAAGCAAGCCCAACGTATTGAGAACATACGATTTTTCTACTTTCATTTTTTATTGCTTTCAACGTATGACACGTCGGAGCTGATCAAGATATGTCGCCGCAATTAAGAGATGAATTGAATCAGGGCGAAGAATGGGATAACGTCAGCGACACGCCATATTGACTAAGGGAAAACATTATTGTTCGTTATTTAAAAGTGAACGAAAGATTTTGATGGCAGGAGAAATAATCATAACCGTATACACTAGTTTGCTTAAACCTCAAACACTGCATTTTTTAAGAATAAAAAGGGTAATAGTGAATATAATTTAAGATTTTAAAATGCGGGGTTCTATTGTCAGTCATTCCAGATCAGCCTGTGCAGTCCGCACAGGCTAATCAGGGACGACACTTTCCGCCTTAACTGGATTTTCGTGTAGAAGAGACTTCATTTAAACGAAAAATACCATAAAAGCGGAAAGTGTCGTCCCTGATTAGCCTTTGCGGACTGCACAGGCTAATCTGGGATGACACTTCACGCACATGCATTAAGCCCAGTTTTCTCAGAACGCGTCTCAAATGTATATGATGAAACCTTCATTAACAAGGATATTTGCGCGCTTAAGGTAGTACAACTGTAATTATTTCCCGCGTTTTTGGTAAGATCGGTTGACGTCGGCTAATGTCGGTAAATATCGTAATTGAAGTCATGAGATGTCCGTTTTGTTCGGTTCATTATTAACAAAGTATAAATCTTAAGTAAAACATGTTTTATATAATTCAAGTATCGATGATATGCATAGTAAATATATTACGTTGTCAAAATATTTTTTTCTTTAAAAATGGTGTAAAAATGAATCTGAAGTAATAAATTTTCGCAACAACATAAAAAACAACAATCGTAACCAAAAGGACGGTTGACGAGTAAAAAAGAGGCTGCAAAAAAGAAAAAAATCTGTACGTAGAGTGCAGTAATATTGACTGCCAGTTGGTAAACACTGCAGCGTATGGTAAACCCCACACAGATAAAGACAAGGGTTACTAGATTTACCGAAAGCGCGCGCTTTGAGACATATACATGTTTTAATTTAACAAATGCAGTGTAATATTTGCACCTGTGATTCTAATGTTGAATAATGATTTTGTGTGTAAAAAAAACCACATGTACGCACATTTGAAAACAGTCTTACTTTTATTATACAGTAAGAAACATTTAACGGGAAATGTCCTGGAAGCTGGTAACACGGATAGGACCGTATATTTTACGCGTCAACTGTTACAAATAATTTCCCTAATTTTGACTTAATTTCTTTTATTGTGCAGCAAAGGCTGTTACCGTGTCCGAGTTAATAATACGGTCTTATCCGTGTAACCAGCTGCAGGAATTTCCGACATAATTGATGTGATTTGTTTTACAGCGTATGTGGGTTTTTCTCCTGCATTTCTAGACAATATTAGTCAAACGGCGTTATTTGTTTAGCGTTTGAGCGCATTTATAATGTCCTTTTTATTTAAATATATGTTAATAATTAAGTTACCGAACAAAGCGTTATTTGTCAACATATAAAGATTGATTAGCACTTTATCGGCTTTTTCGGCGTAAGCTGTATTAAGCCAGCTTTTCACCTTAGCCTGATCTTTGTTAGCGTCCAATAGAATTCAAATAAAACTTCCCGCGGCCAAGTACAGATGAATACACTTCATTGACTGCATTGGCTGATTTGAGAATACGACCAGAACATTGGAAACATGTCCGCGTCTTTGTAACACTGTTTTACTGCGTGTTCAGCATGAAACAATTTTATATCTAATGAAAAGGCTTAATAGATAGAACAGTTTTACACTCAATCTCGACATCAATACAGTTTGTGCGTCCACCTTTTATTTTCAGAAGATTTTCAGCGCGAGAACGTTTGCACTTAAAGGCTATTTTCTCATATTTATTACTAACTTCCATATTCCTGTCAACATGTTAACATATTAAAGTATAGAGAGCAGTGGAAGCGAAGACTCACTTTAATGCATTGCATTTCAACTCGCGAGGTATATCGGGTCAATTTGCGGCCACTGTGTGTGAATGTCAGAGTTTACATACAGGTCATCGCTGCGTCTCTACCCTATGTGCTGATCGGAGTTCGCGGCCAGGAAAATAATCGTTACATAATAAAGACGCTATAGCGTGAACTAGGTGAACTGGAATTTTCTTTAGACCAGACAGATGTTAAATGAAGATATCCAGCGATATCATATGGTATGTCAATAATAGATTCTTAGATTCTTAATGTGTTTTACAACAATACCATGATAAATATTATTTTCAATTAATTTAACAAGAATTATGCCATCATATTGACTAATGAATTAAGTATGAGCGCAATGATTCTCGATACTGTTAAAAATCGAATCAAATAGCAACGCCAGACAAACCACTAAAACAGGTTTGTTCGAAGAACGCGCGTATAAATATTTAAAATATATACGGATACTTCGCGTGTGGCCGGTTGACTCATATGTTTTAATTTCACTTCCATTCTTCTTTTGGTTTTCTGTTTTGTATCTATACGTTTATGACCAGCAATATGTAATAATGTAAAATAAGCCGCGAAAACTCCGCGTATCATCCCGTACTGCGTTTGCTGCAGCTAAGAACTGCACAGAAAAAGACATTCGCTATCTTTGATCTCATTCATTGAAGTCTTTACCTTTCATTAACTGCAACCACAATCAACGCCGTATATCTTTTTTAAAGATATTTCTTGTTTCTATAGGCTGGGTATTAATATATGGTAAGGTATACAGCGGTGACTGGCCAGTGCGAATGCTGTTTTGGAAACGCGTTGGTAAATACGAATGCAGTTAAATTATTAAAGTCACTATTAACGTTTATGACCAAATTTGTTATTGCATGGAATGCATAATCATTATCATTAACAAATTATGGTAATCTATAATAATTCTTAATTATATATATATATAATTTTTACATTACCTTAGACTTTTGTTGTAGTGCACAGCTATTTGACTCTGTGTTTATAGTATCGTGAATCATAGCGATCATGTAAAACATATACGCCACGTTGATGGAATTATTCTTATTAAATCAATCAAAAATGTTATATTACGGTATCGAAAAAACACAATAAGAATCTATTTTGTTCACCATCCATGTGTGCAGTAACATCATAGCATTTCTACATTTGGGTGTTAGACTGCTGCATTGACTTAGTTTCTATTTCGCAAATGATGTGTATAGCGTACAGTTTTCTTAAATCAAATTAAATGTAGGACCTATGAGTCATAAAATATTATTATATGCACCTAGTATTGTTTCTCTTTTTCATCGGTCATTATAATTTATATATCCTATTTTGTCTATATACACGAGAAAATGTCTTATTTATTTCTTTTTATATTTCTTAAATGTTTTGTTTTCACACAAAATTACATGTTATTTTAAATATTGTATGATAAATCCAACAAAAATACATTTTTTTCCCTTTTTAATCAACGTTTCAGCTTACGCCTTCATCAGAAAAACACAAATAATAACAGAAACCGGATGTAATTTTAAAGGTATAGATACTTTACTAACATGTATGCTTCGTATGTTATTGACTTCGATTAAATGGACTTACTTTGATGTGTTGCATATTTAGTTTTTTTTTATCTCTGATTGCATAACAATATTGTATAAAGCTGTAGGTTACAAAAATATACAAAAGGTCTGCAAATGGTTAAACGGAAGCATGTGCTGCTATTTTTACACGGCGACCAATAGGTTCTTGGCTATCTAGTAATCTTACTTTACACGCGTCATGTTACAACGAGCTACACCGGTGGATTAAGCACATAAGTCAAGAATCCAGTTAATGATAATGAATGAATGATTTAACACCCCACCCCCTCCACCAGTTTTAACAGTAGCCAGTGCGACATAATAGCGTAGCAATTCGAATTTTAATCAATATTGCCTGACGTTCTAAACTTCGTAAAGTTTATCTACATAGCGGACAGGTTTGTTTATTCCGCACAACCATCGGACCTCATTCTTGTTATCTCACTGTTCGCTTTATAAACCACGGTAGTCCGAAAGATACAGAGTCAAAGTTTCAGCACGGAAATATACATTTACTTACATTTTCAGCGCTCTTGAGTTTCATTCGTGTTTAAAAGTAAACTGTTTGTTTCATTATATTATTTGGTACTCTCTGTTAAGTTTTTGTCTTAAATGGTTATATATTTGGTCGTTTAGTTCAATATTTTCAAGATTTATATTAACTATGATTTTACAAGGGACATAAGTATGTGTATGGTTATATTGTATATAATCACATTTAAAGTATGAGGCAAAGGGCCACACTGGAGTTCACTCAGAGTAAAAAAGTGTAACCAAGGTATTGATTTGTATGTCTAATTTAGGGCCAACATTTAGCCCTACTCCCCGATCACTAGGTTTGTATTTTTTGCCAATAAATACCTTACGTGTCTTCCTCAATGCAAGCTTTATTTTCATATTGTTCTTTCTTTACGCACTTTGGATACTGAGTGGCTAATGGTAAGAGGTATTATTGTGATAACCCTTGCAAATTTTATCAAACACTGATAGTATTTTTATTTTCAAGTATTTTAAGCCATTTAGTCATTTGATAAAAGTAAAATAAAATATAAACGAATGTAACCTTGTTACATTAAATGACCTATCTGACGAACCCAGCCACCTTTCCAACAAAAGCGAAAACAAATCCAGCCATGATCTTACTGTCATTTCAATGTTAAGAACATAAACATACAAGACAAATAAGTTTTTTTTCTGTTTTGTCAGTACGTTAATGGTTATACTGTTACATTATTATGCCTGACCATAAGTTTTGCACGTGTTGTCTGTTAGAAAGTACTTCCCAAAGCGTGTCTACCATCTTTAAGTAATTGGTGAATTTTGCTTACCATTTATGAACTAAAGATCGTGATTTGAAAATGAATATTTAGAAAGTATCTATGGTTGTGACCATTTTGTTTGCAGAATCGTAGACCTTAATCATTTGTTTCTGTCCTATATATGAAAATAAAATATGGGTATAATTGCACTTAGAATGGTTGACAATTTGCTAAAAAAATTGTTGAACAATAGCCATGTTGAGATGATCTAAAGAAAGGAAAGTGTGATTAAGTCTTTAAGTTTGTCTTTAGATGTTTGTGTCAAAACACATGTTTGGGAGTTTCCCTGTCTGTTAATCTTGAGAGAGCACATAATTATGATATAGTAATGATCTTTTCCTATATTTTCTTCTGATGCTGTATGGTTTGGATCCCGGCCAAAAGATGAAGTATGTGAGAAAACTGAAACAGTAAAACGTCAACACGACATTACCTTAACTTTTAATTGAACATTTAGACTTTGAGTGGAGGAATAACACTTAATTTTATTCCTATCAAAGTGTATATTGTTTTGGAGCTGAGCTTTTTAATGTTTTTTTGTTAATATTTCAAAATTTTAGAACTGTAACCGCTATGCAAGTAGCGCACAATTTTGTTTTGTAAAAATTGAAACACGTTTGACAGTGAGTACATCTGTTTAAAGGGACTTGTTCACAGATTTTGGCATGTTTTAAAGTTTGTCATCAAATGCTTTAGATTGATAAATATAAACATCAGAACTAAAGAGCTACAATATAAAAACAAGAATAAAAGTAAAGAAAGAGAAAAAAACCGCACCAGGGCTCGCACCACTGACCCGTGGAATAAAAGCACAAGCGCCGAAATTACTCAGCTATCCGTCTCCACGTGTGTATGTATAGAGATGAATTTCGCTCAAGAATTATTTCGAAACTTCCTATTTTTAATGATATTGTTATAAGTATTGATAATTTGAGCCAATTGTCAATTAACTCCATTATAGATAAATTCACAGCCACAATTCGCAGTGAAGCGGACGAGTTATTCTCAAAATCGTACAAGTACAGTAATAAACCTTCATTCAATACTGACAGTAGTTTAAAGTATGCAGATTGGTTTGACAACGAATGTATTACTGCACGAAATCACTACCATGACGCTTTAAAATATTTTAACCTTAACATGGCCGATTTAAATAGAAAAGTGTTGTGCGAAAAAAAAGTATTTATAAGACATTAATTATGAAAAAGAAAAATATTGTATATCAGCGTAAAAAGGCAGAAATTGAAAGTTTGAAAAGTAAAAAGCCGAAAGATTTTTGGAAAATTTTCAAATAAAAAAATAAAAGTAATTGCAATAAAATTCCATTAGATGTATTTAAAGAGTTTTTTTTTAAGATTTAAGTAATACGAATTCGGACAATCATAATGCACAGGCAGAATTTTTTTGTTCGAACAATGACTTTGACATTGAAAATTGTACTTTTCCAGAATTAGACCAACCAATAACGGTAAATGAGGTATTAAATGCATGTAAACACTTGAAGCGTAATAAAGCGTCTGGTGGTGACTGTATTTTAAACGAATACTTTATTGATAGCATTGATATCTTATCCAGTCATTTGTGTGATGTTTTTAATAGTATTTTAACCTCGGGCTATTTTCCTGAAAAGTGGACAGAGGGTATAATTATACCATTGCATAAAAAAGGCCCCGAGGACGATGCGAATAATTATAGAGGTATAACCCTTGTTAGCTGTTTTTCTAAGCTATTTACAACTATTTTAAACAAACGCATTGAATTAGTTTGCGAAAATAATGCTAAAATTTCGGATGCACAATTCGGATTTAGAAAAGGTTGTTCAACCGTTGATGCCATATATATTCTTATGTCAGTTGTACAACATTTTTTAAATGAAAATAAGCGTCTGTATGTTGTTTACGTTGATATGCTTAAATGTTTTGATATCATATATCGCAATTCATTATGGCTAAAAATGTACGAATCCGGTATACAAGGCAAAATATTACGAATGATTAAAAATATGTATGAAAATGTCAAATCATGTGTAAAAGCATGCTCGACATACTCTGAATACTTTAGCTACGCCGTTGGTCTACGGCAAGGGGAGGTAATGTCTCCTATTCTATTTTCATTGTTTGTCGAGGACTTAGAACTTTTTTTACAAGATAGTGTCCATTCTGGTTTAAATAAAGAAGATATAATTTTAATTTTACTGTTGTTTGCAGACGATATGGCGATTTTGGGTAAATCACCCGAAGAAATACAATCTCATTTAGACAACCTTTACCTTTATTGTAACTCATGGGGACTTAATGTTAATACTAGCAAAACAAAAATAATTGTTTTTCGGGAAAGGGGAAGAATTCGCCGAGATGAGACTTGGACATACAATGGGGAAACTATAGAAGTCGTTGATAATTTTTTAACTATTTGGGTACTGTTATTAATTATACTGGTAGTTTTATATTAAACCAGGAGCAGTTAGTAGGTAAAGCCCTTAAGGCTATGAATACTTTGCTTTATAAATGCAAACAGTATGATCTAAAACCTAGAATATTGTGTAAATTGTTTGATGCCTTTGTTGGCTCTATTTTAAATTATGCATCAGAGATATGGGGTTTTAATAAATTCAAAGATATTGAACACATCCATTTAAAATTTTGTAAAAGGTTGTTAAATGTTAAAAGCAATACATGTAATGCAACGGTATATGGTGAATTAGGTAGACACCCACAGTATGTAAATAGATATGTTCGTATTGTAAAATATTGGCTTAAAGTTGTTAATAGTGAAAATATTATCATAAAAACTGTGTATAACCAGGAGATAAATGTTTGTGATAAAGGGTATAAACATTGGGTTTCGAATGTGAAAAAGTTATTAAATGATTATAGATTTTCATATATATTCGAAAATGCAAATATGATTAATGCAAAGTCGTTTTTATGTGAATTAAAATGTAGAATTGTAGATGCTTTTAAACAAGAATGGTTTGGCAATATGAACGATATTTCTGTTTTAGATATGTATAGAATATTCAAAACAACTCTTGAATACGAAACTTACTTAGATTTACTGCCAAAAAGTTTGCGTACATACTTTGTTAAACTAAGGGCTTCTGCCCACCCTTTGAGAATTCAAACTGGAAGATACGCACGTAATAATATTCCCCGTAATGAAAGATATTGTCAATGTTGTGAGCAAAGGGACATAGAGGATGAATTCCACTTTATATGTAAATGTCCATGTTTCCAGCAATTAAGACAAAAATATATAAACATTGTTTACTATGTGAATCCATCAGTTTTTAAGTTCCATACTTTATTGAACTCAACTTGTAAACTTGAAATTATAAATTTGTGTAAATATATGAAGGAAGCTCTGGCCGTAAGACATTCTATCACAAATAATATTGCCAGTGAAAACTAAAGTAGTTCCTTACTGCTAGTAAAACGATATATATTTAACTACGGTAATGTAAAGTCTTTCTTCTTTGTTAAATATACTTTGTCTCAAATTGTTATATTACATTTTGTATATTGTTATAACCCATACGTTGTAATATATAGACACGTGGCAATTTTTTGTATTATATTTTGTGTATTTAGACGATGTACATTTGTATAAGTCTTAATAAACTGTATGTTCTGTTCTGTATGTGTGCTATTCAGAGTGTATGTTCGGGTCGTCGTTGAGGTTTTACGACTACATTATGTCCGGACCTTACCATCTGTCTTCACATGGGTTGCCATTTGTTTTATACTTTGCATACCATCCACTTGTTGTTACAAAATATAACGATAACACAAGAAATCGAAATTTTTAAATCGTTTCTGAGACGCTTTATAATTTTATCAATTTCTAACGATGATTTTTCGAAAACGAAAGTGTATTTTCAGTAGTCGTCTGCGGCATTATTGTTATTTCGCACACGGATGTTCGTTATTCATTTATTTCTTGATTCTGTGACAACAAGTTGATTTTGATAAACTGTGAACAATCCCTGAATGATCTATTGCTTAGTCATTTGATTTGTCGGTCTTTCCTAACTAAAACTTTAAAACTTGGTGGGGCAATAAAAAATTTAAAATCACGAAACAATCAAGTACGCTGAGCTTTATATGAACTACAGAAATTGTGTATTCTCTGACGATGGTTTTGAATAGCGGTATTTCGGAGTGGATATCTTGTCATGTATAAATATAAAACATATATGGGTATTAGTCCTCCAAGTTTCCTTTGCATGTTCATGAAATCATCCTAGAATCTCAGCCCTGATTGATGTACAAATTAGTGCATAAAGACCTGAATTTGCAATTGGTACATATGAAAATTATGTCCGTTTGCTTTTGTACTAAATATTGAACACAATATCTCAAATAGTGTTGTTGCTGCTTTCATTTGTTTTAGATATGTTAAGATTAACCCATTTATGCCCAGTGGACTCTCCCATCCTTCTATATTGGATCAATTTATTTCCAACATTAGGCGTGTCTGATATACTTTTTTCTATATTTAGAATATTTCTTACATAAATTCCTTTAAGCAAACAGCGCAGACCCAGATGAGACGCCGCATGATGCGGCGTCTCATCTGGGTCTACGCTGTTTGCAACGTCCTTTTTTCAGGACGCTAGGCATAAATGGGTTAAGTTGTTGATTTCATAATACTGAGACATATACATGTTTTGATTAAATAAATGCAGTGTAATAATTGCACCTGTGACTTAACTGTTCAATGATGATGTTGTGTGTGTTTCTAATACGAAATCGCGTTATATTACTATATATCAGCATGCTATTCAATATAACGGGCAGTATAAATAATATTGTTTAAACTTGCTTTTATGACATATATCAATGATCGGAATGGAAAGCGCAACACAACACATCAGTTTGGTCATTAAATGAAATAAATTATGGGGATTTTGGTCATTCTACATGTTGGAGATTCACTGGTATATGGTCGCACGGTAACAGACATCCCTAACGTATTACTTGTTATGGTGGTATAAGTAAAACAAACAACGTCGGCATTTATTGCTTTTATTATCAACAAAGTGCAATGCATTGTCAACATTTCTTTCAGTCATTAATTGATTGGTATTCAAATTGCAAAAAAGTATTGTCAAAAGAAGAATAAACGATACTCAAGAAATCCGCATTGACAGGCCAATGTGGTAGGTAACATATGAAAATTGCCAAATTTAATACAATAACAACAGTCTCAAACATACGAGCCTCAATATGTGAAAAGGGGGTTTAATGCATGTGCGTAAATTGTCGGTGCAGATTAGCCTGTGTAGTCAGGGACGACACTTTTCGCTTTTATGATATTTTTCGTTTAAAGAAAGTCTTTTTACCGAAAATCCAGTTGGGCGGAAAGTGCGGTCTGTACAGGCTAATCTGGCACGACAGTACGCACATGCATTAAATCCTTTTTTCACAGATTGATGCCCATATCCTTTTAGTGCGAAATGTGATTAACATTCTCAAATCTTAACGTGCATGCAAACGTTAGGATGATATCAAAAGGTCTGCAAGTGATCGCACAGAACGTGTGTGTTATGCGTTGCAAATATCACACGTCGCCAAAGGTTCCTATATATAACCTGACCTATAGACTCACGTTTTATAGGCTTAAGCCGGGGTTCGGCTCAGGTGAAGATGCTTAAAGAGGCTTCAGCCGAGGTTCAGCTCAGGTTCAGATGCTTAAAGAGTTTCTGCCTTCAGCTCAGATTTCTCACACCTTGAGCTATAGCCTCCAGTTAGATACTATGAGCTCCAAAGCACAATATAAACAAGAAGCGAGATATCCAAAGTTCTATTGAACTTGGCAGGTAGAAGAGCGTCACAATTGGACGTAGGGTCAGATAAACATGTTCCGTACAATCACCGGACCTCAAACATAGGTATTGAGATTTCATTTTTTATACCGTAGTAATCGTTAACGATGCAATCTTTGTATTTTCACCGGAAATACATATTCGATGCATTTTAGCATACTTTTTAACGTCGTATGTAAGTTATCTATTTATTTACTTTAAATATTTGTTCTGTAATCTATTTCTGTATATTGTAGTTTTTTGAAATTGCTTCTAATGGAAATGCCATTCAGTATAAAAGATAATTGTTTGCAAAATTATGTTCACCGTATTACCACAAGGGACATAATACTATGTAATAAGTATGTTTATGTATGGCCTAGAGATATAGTGATACAAAAGTAAACGTATGTATATAGTAATTTCATGTATCACGGCTTCACGATAACACCCGATTGTGTTTACCTTGATAATATGTATTCTTATTTATTGTATAGATGTATTTAAATGACCGCCTTACGTTCGTAGCGAGCTCTTTAAACATCAAAGATAAACCGGCTACACTTTTTCAGCATGCACCGACTGATGTTAGAACCATTTTCAAATAATCAACGTCGTTTCATCGCTTTTGATTATTATGGAAAATGATTTTGACGTTATTAATGTGGACATGTTGTTTACGTGATTTTGGTTTGCGATTGATACAATCATTATCATAAATCATCAAGCAAAGGACTGCCGTTTGATGAAATTATATGCATGTATACAATGTACAATGTACTTGAATAATATTGAGTGGTGTTGTTCTTCATTATACAGTTATCGGTAATTCATTTGATAAAATGTTGTGATCGTGTCTAAAAATTTACCAATACCTTGAAATGAATTGTATTTTAATTATTTTACAACGATGTTCTGAATGACAACTTAGGTCAAAAGTTAAACCTTTCGTTATGTTAAATCGTCACGTATACACAGGGTGATATATATATATATATATATATATATATATATATATATATATATATATATATATATATATATATATATATATATATATATATATATATATATATATGGTGACCATGTTCGGTATGTTGAAAGAAAAGGAAAACCCATGCTCGGGCCCGATGGCATAATAGAGACTACTGAGGAAGTTGACAAACATAATGCGGACCTCGACCTTTGGTTATGGTCTATAAACATTCAGTTTATGGTTGCTCGGCTGGTAGCTATGATGTCAATTGGCACGAGGGCTTTCTAATTCTCAAATGTTTGAGAATATTTATAGTTTGCAACTATATAGATCATTTGTCAAAATCTTTTAGTATTCAATGTGTCATGTACAAAAAAAACAGAAATAAAATCATTTGTCAGCATTTAACTTAAACTATCTGCGAGGAATGTGTAGGACAAGGTATCGGTTAAAGAATTTGTAACATATTATTTGAAGACCGGTATTAAAACGAGCATTTTGACATGAACTTAACTATTATACAAAGCGTGATTGGGATTTCCTTAGTCGTCTAGAAAATAACGCCTTATTATGTAAATGCGTCGTAAGATAAATAAGCATCATAGCCACGCTTAGGTAAAACGAGGCAGCTTCATCGGCTAAAATTTGCAGACCAAAAAATCGTTGACAGTAATATGTCCGAATAACGCCATATGTTCACAATCAATCAAATAAACACTGCACGAGGAATATTTTTGACATAGCATTATAACAACTGTCAGTTGCATACAATTTACGGATTTTCGTTAGTTTATGAAAAGCAAAGCATGGCATGTTTCACGTTAAATATTGATTGCTGTAGCGAGTTATTGTCTACAAATTGGTAAACATCATTTTCTAAACATTAAGGAACATTTGATATGATTCAAAACGTGTCCGTAAATTCTTTTTTTATATAACAGTGTTAATTCACTACCAACAAAATCGTGGGCGCTTTTGCAACGTGTTTACGTTTGAACATAAACACATGTCTTTATGATTTCGTTTTGATATATGTTCATAAACACATTTCAATCGTCCGCAAAAATGCTTCCGTTATGAGACAATCACGAATCAATGAAGGAACACTAACAAATCAATAAATAGACAAAATGTCAAATATTTGCAGATAAATCAGTTTTTTTGTACTGTATCTTTCAAACCTACACTTAAATTGCCTGAAATATAACTGCATTATTTATCAGGCAATTTTGAAAAAGCTTTCCACAAATTATCCCCATGTGCTGACCGCAAGTTGTGAACAAAACCCGTGTACCTAGCTCAGAGGTCAAGAATACATACAGGTCAAAGGTCAAATATGAGGATAAAAAATCATATCCGGACTGTATACTAGTATTACAGAGGGAAAATTCATTACGCCATGAGTTTACTTAAAACATAAACATATTTATTAAAGCTTTATTGCATCAAAAGCCTAAGTCTTAAAAAATACTTTTGAGTCCGTTTTCTGGGTAGTTTGAATACTTGGTGAATTTGAAAATGATCTCGAGAACAATACCAACACAAGTGGGCTTCGAACCCAGGACCTCGCGGTCACTAGGCAGATAATACATCCATAACTCCAATTTTACTGTAACACATTTATACTACTTGTTTTATAATCAGTCGCCAAAAGGGGAGGGATATAGAATAGGCGTTGTCTGTCCGTCATTGTTCCGGTCAAAAGGCAGACAATATTATGTATAACTCCTGCGTCACTTAACTCCAACGTTACTGTAACACATTAATACTACTTGTTTTAATATCCCTGGCAAAAGGAGGAGGGATATAGAATAGGCCTTGTCCATCCGCCATTCCGTTTGTGACAAACATTTTCAAGTTGGCGGGGGATATCAATTCAACGAATTTGCTTGTATTTCCAGTTCAGCATGACATTGCAAAGCGAGGAGACGATCTCTGAGGAGTGCAGGAAGAAGTCCGCCCAGGGCAGCTCTGTCACGTCATATGTACTCATCAGGACACGTGTCTGAACACGCTCAAGTCTCACTTCAGTGTCGCGGTCCCCTTGACCGCCACCCCTGGCTTCATTACTGATATTGGTGAGATGTCTGTATTCTGCATGGATGTTTTGTTTTAGTATCAGATACACATTTTTGGAAACAGTGGAATTGTGAAGGACGAGTTGTTTGATTAGATTTTGCATATCTGTAAAAACAAGGTGAGGATTCTGTCACCCCTGGCTTCATCACGCATATTGGTGAAATTTTTGTCTTTTGCAGGGCTTACTCTGCTATTCCCCAATTGAGCCAATTGCAACAAATTAGCAAATTTGGCTACATTAATTTTTCTTTTGCTACATTATTTTCTTTTAAAATTACCTGAAAACATCCCAAATGAGAAGAACTTCCATATTGTCAAGTGAATTTAACTAAAGAAAATTTTGAGCAACAGGAAGCCCTGAATTTGCATGGGATTTTTGTTTAACTCTTTACCACTCAGATACGCACGTGGACGCGTTTGGAGTCCCTTAAAAAATCAAATAAAATTTAAGACACTTTCTTACTAGATTCAAGTTTTAAAGGCTTTATTTCCAACTATAAGATACTGATAAGCAGCAAACAGAAGTATGAAACCTGAACAGACTGCAAGTTATTCGCAGTCTGTTCTGTTTTTATGCTGGTTTCATATAGCCATTTTCACTTTTTCCTCTGAGCGGGAAAAGGGTTAACAGATAACAGTAACAAAAACATAAGTTACTTAGAAAATGTATCACCAACAAACCTGCATGCCCCTGTATTACAGTATGCAAGAGGTTGCTCCTGCACGTTGAGTTCAGCACCACGGTTGAGCCAATACAGGGCGAGTTGCGTGTTGCTGACGATGACAGCAGCACGTGGCGCGGGCCCGCCACTCTGCAGACGGAGAACATGCTCTGGGACTTCCCTGTAAAGATATACCCCTCCCAGCCGGGCCACGCCTCCAGTGTGACACTGCTTCAACTGTTACACTCTTTAACTGTGTAGCTGTAATTATTGTACCTTCTTGATTAATATGCAGTTTTCAAGGCTGATAGTGTCTCTATTGATTTTTGTATAAAACTGGAAGTATGAAAATTTTACACTCCTTACTCACGGTGCCTTTACCACGTGACTTTTTATGCCCCCTTCTTCGAAGAAGAGGGGGTATATTGTTTTTGGCCTGTCTGTCTGTCATTCTGTCCTAAAACTTTAACCTTGGTCATTACTTTTGCAATATTGAAGATAGCAACTTGATATGTGGCATGCATGTGTATCTCATTGACCTGCACATTTTGAGTGGTGAAAGGTCAAGGTCAGCCATCAAGGTCAAAGGTCAAATATATGGGTCAAAATCGCTCAAAAGGGGGCATAGTGTTTCTCAAACACATCACTTGTTAAGATCTGTGTTGGGAGAATAATACCAGGTAACATTTTAAAGAATGTCTTTTTTAATATTTCACCATTTTTGATAAGATAAAGCGAAAGCCCCCTCATTCGTGAGAGTTTTCTATGTGTATCATGATTTTTTTTAAATAAATAAGTATTTTTATCCCCCCGGTAGGATGGCTTATAGTGATCGTACTGTCCGTCTGTCTGTCCTTCTGAAATTCCGTCACACTTGCGTTTAGGTTTCGAAAAATGATCATAACTTTTTGTTATTCATCAGAGCGCAGCACTCGAAACGTCGTGCTGTGTACGTAACTTTTCATACCAAATGTTCTGAAGCTGTTTGCTGGAAAACATCTTTTAACCCTTTGAGCGCTAGAACCGGATTTTGAAGGCCTTTGCAAACAGTTAGGATCCAGATGAGACGCCACAGAACGTGGCGTCTCATCAGGATCCAAACTGTTTGCTATTCTGATAGTATTCTTTGAAAAAAAGTGAAGAAAATGATGATTTTATAAATTCAGCAGACGACATTTTAGCAGATGACAAATTTCCCAGCATGCAAAGGGTTAACATGAGTATACAAATGCAATCAGTTCACAGTTAACCTTGTTTATATACGAGAATTAATTTGCGCTATCGCAGAAGAAGACTTATTTACTCGACAGTGCTTTGACATACATACATGTAGGGTTTTGATTGTAAAAACTGCAGTATGTTGAACTTCATTTGTATACCACTTATTTTATAGTACAATACTTAGAAGATAACTTCTATCTTAAAGCGATGGTTAACTTAGAGACTTTGTATATAAGATTGGTTGTTGAAATAAGGTATATGCAAGCACACAATTACATTCCAAACATAATGAAGAAGTTATGAAAGTGTTAGTAGATAAATAATTTAATTAAAGAAATGAATTAAGATAATTAAAAGATTGACCTAGTAGTTCTTTTTCGTTAATGAGTATTCGACTATACCTCAATTAAAATTAACACAATTATAAGGCTTATACAATGAGAAATAATGGACTAAGTTGGTATCTGTGTGCTGTTTGCATTTAAATTGTTGAGAAGCAATTGAAAACTTACAGGGAGGTAATATTACAGCCATTTACAGTGTGCCTTAACCCTTTGCATGCTGGGAAATTTGTCGTCTGCTAAAATGTCGTCTGCTGAATTTCTAAAATTTCATTTTCTTCGTTTTTTTATTCAAAGAATACTATCAGAATAGCAAACAGTTTGGATCCTGATAAGACGCCACGTTATGTGGCGTCTCATCTGGATCCAAACTGTTTGCAATGGCCTTCAAAATTCAGTTCCAGCACTGAAAGAGTTAATCGCTATATCAGTTGAGGCCGTTGTCTTTTATTCCAAAAGACTGGGATATAATCCCGGTGGCAGGCAATGATTATTCATCTCAGCGATGTACATGGTAATATCACTGGACCGACACACGGGCTCTTGTGGAATTATGTACTTAATGGGATGAGACTTTGACGAAGAGTTTGTCAGTTATTCACATCAAATCGCATTGATCTTTCGGTCAGATAAGATTCTATACAGTTAAGAGGAGTTCCGATTTAAACTGCGATTGGGAGGCGGTATCTGTTAAGGACAAATCATAACAACAAATTTTACTCGGTACTGATCAATCGCTTTAAGAAGGTCATGGTGCATTTTGAGCATAGCTGCTTCAAAACTATGGTTGTTGCGATAAGCACTATGATATGACATTAAGCTGTTCTTTTCTATGTGAACTGTGATCTGCATTAATACAACCTTTTTAAGAATTGTGAAAAATTTATAGATTTGAGACTAATCGGTAATTTGGTAGTTCTTGTGAAATCCTGGTTCCTTTAACAATTGTTTTATTACCGCATGTTTCCATTCGATTGGAAATAAACCTTCCACCAGAGATCGATTTATAATTTCTGTGATAGATGGGATCATACACGGAAAATTGTCTTTCAGCTGTACTGTCTGCATGATGCCTAATGCACGGGTTGTTGACATTGATCAATATATCAGTTTTTCAAACTGTTAATTTGTGTGTCAATAGTAACTGTTACCAACAAATGCTCCAATGCGTTTATAACATGTGCGACTGCTGTTAATAAGCTAAAAATTGGCGATATGAAACCAAAAAGCATCATTTTCGGTGAGCTGTACAACTGTAAGAATTTAATTGCATCATAAGTTTTTTTACGTCATCAATTTTAAACGTCAAATCCATAAAAGTTTGTTCCCAAAATAACAATCTTTTTTCAGATATGAATCCAGGGAATTTAAATTAAGTGAGCAACAAAAACTCCCCGACACATTTGATTCCACGTTATTTATATCAATTTAAAGAATGTGTATTAAGTATGTAAACATATGTTTTAATGTGAAAATGTTCGTATGTACAGGGAATGCACACTTAATTAAACAGATGCTTAACGTCTGAAACGAACTGTATATCAAATTTACATTCTGGTTTAAATAAACAATTAAAATTAAGATATAAACGTGTTTTCGATATATATTATTGCATCGAACATGTTTATGAAATTTAAAAGTGATAAGTGTTATATTTTATTTATATTTTAAATCAAGGTAACACATAATAATTTTATATAGCCTTTATATAGCCTACAAAAGAGACTATATCATATTGGTTTCAATTCAGCAGTGCAAGGGTTGGGGAGAAGGTGCCGCATAATGTTTTCTCTGCGTTGATTAGCAGTTATAACAAAAGTACAAACATGTTATCGACATAGATTTTATAACTAAACATATTAATAAACCATTTAAAGATTATTGACATTATAAGAATTCTACATCCATTCACGTTAAGAAAAATAATGATTTCATTTCGCATACATACAACGACATTAGATGATACTTATTTCAATGCTACAATTCGCGCGTTGGAAATAAGGTTATTCAACCAGGGGCATTCATATGCATACGACAGTACGCCCGTGCGTATAATTCAATTTCAAACTTAAACAAATGAAAACTCTTAAAATTCGAAAAATGCAATAAAATGCGAGGGATAAGGGAGGGGGTGGGTGGGCTAGGGGTATAATTATGTAAACAAGCAAACAAGACGTCGAGTTTTAGAAAATAACAGTGAGTACAAAACACAACGCAGTCTTAACTCCAAACAAACGAGGTAAAGTCTTTTATTTTACTGATGTAGGGTAGTAATCACTGTGTAGACTTTACTCGTTTTACGACTTTCATTTTTTGGGGGAAACCAATATTCGGACACAGCTACCAGATTATGTTTACATGACGCAATTTCCAAAATGTCCGCGATTATGAAGGGCTTAGTTTTGGGCGCCACGTCGCACCAGGTTTAACGACTCGTGAAAACAAATACACTCGCAGTGGGCGTGGCACTTATGGAAGGGAAAGACCGCCAATATTATTCATCACCAGAAATGTTGCACGTGTTGAATATTAAGCTGATATGCTTTATCTTGCAATTATAGATTATACATACATTTCAAATAATATCCGTTCAAACGAGCAATGTTCGATATTCTATGTTTCAATTTTCAACAATGTTAATTTTTAGGGTCTAGACATCTCAAATGTTCATCTTGTTCATTGTCAAATTAAACACACGTTGACAACGTTGTGTACGGTTCGCATATAACCGTTTATTATTGAGTAAAAATAATATTTATATAATATAAATGACTTCCCAACCCGCAATTTCTAGCAAGCGAGTTAGAAACCTACAAATGATAATTTTCTTTAAAAAAAAAAAAAAAGAACGGATATGCATACACAAACGGATCGCATTTATTAAGTGTAGATCGATGTTTGATAAATATAGTATGGTACTTTAAAAATTCATTCATTTCATTTAAACCGCTGTTTAATAATCGCACCAAACCGTGGTGGTAGTAAAACAAGTTGTAGAAACGTCATCAATGACATCATAAAATTTAAACTTACATGTTATGATGACGTAGAATTTGTGATTACATCACTTTAATATTAAATTTTCATTTCTCGTCAGGACAGAAGGTCGATAATACACGCAGGTCGATAATACCCGACGGTGCTCTGTGTATATATTCGTAGCAAGCCATCAATTTGATCCGCTGTCGTGAAGGTAATTACTACGTTATTTTTATTTGACAATTAAAATAAGTTTTCATTTGATAAATGTGTGTCTAAAACAATTGTTGATGAACATTTCGAGGGCGGAGGGGGAAAAGCGAAATGGCTCTTAGGGCATTTTTTTTTAATTTTACAGGAGAAGGTTAAAACTGTATCAGATTAACACTTCAAACAATAAAGGCTATATAATTTCAGGTTTGATACAGAATATTTTGTTTTAAATTATATCACATTTTAAACAAAAACTTTTTTATTTTCACAAACAAATGTCACTTAGACCCTTTTCGCACTGAAATTTCACATTTTTGTGCTCAGCATTAAGAGCGAAACAGTACTATTTGAAGTTTAAATTAACTTGAATGATCAATTTACAGTATTTATTTAATATAAAATACTTTTCCTATATTAAATATAAAAATATTGCAAACAAATGGCACATTTTCGCACTAAAAACATACTTTTTTCAAATTATTTTCAAGAGCTTTTATTATTAACATCATAAATATTAGTTTAGTACATTCTTAGTTACAGTGAATGTGGTATATCTTGACCTTTTTATAGAAAGTACACACTTAAAGTCAAGCACACAACTGTGAACAACAACATCTACCATCATGAAAAAGAGCACGATTTCAGCATGATGTTTTATAAAATGTGAAGAGTCTCAATATAATGTACCGGTAGTATGCAGAGACAGAGTAGGGAATGGCGAAAGTGGGATGTGGCTGTCTCACATGTCATCAATAGGGTGCCACAACCAAAATGTATAATGACATACTAGAAAATGGCGCGGCAGAGAAAATGACATATAGATGTATTATACAAATTGTATTACAACTTACTTTTGCTATTTCATAAAACAAGTATTGCCTTCAGGTTAAGGATATTACAGTATTAAACAAGGCCATAATATCATGTGAATATCATTAAAACAAAATACAGGATGCAGTTAAAATACCCCAGTACAATAAAAGATGCACGTGGCATAGTGCAACATGATTGTACTCTGATATAAAAAGCAGTTTTCAGCTAGTTTGCTTTTTACACTGGCAAGGTACTAAGTACTCTACATCTCATAAACAGTCCGGGCACCAACAACTTCACATCTCACAATCATTTTAAATTTTTAGCATTGACTGGCATTTTGACAGAATTATGGCCCATTTTATACTTAGACAATTGAAAATTTTGTTAAGTTTTGTGTTTAGGTCAACTTAATTCCTAAAGTATCACAATTAAAAGCCATTGCTTTCATACTTGCAAAACTAACTAACTATCTTAAGAGGACTGTGAAGGCAAAGTAATCTAACTCTGAATGGCATTTTGACAGAATTATGGCCTTTTTATACGTAAAAAATTGAAAATTTGGTTAAAATTTGTGTTTAGGTCCACTTTATTTCTAAAGTATCAAAGCTATTGCTTTCATACTTGCAACACTTACTAACTATCATAAGGGGATTGTGCGGGCAAAGTAATTTATCTTTGACTGGCATTTTGACAGAATTATGGCTCCTTTAATACTTAGAAAATAAAAAAATTGGTTAAGTTTTGCGTTTAGGTCCACTTTATTCCTAGAGTATAAAAGTTATTGATTTCATTCTTGAAACACTTAATAACTACCATAAGGGGGCTGTGCAGGCAAAGGTATGTAACTCTGACTGGCATTTTGACAGAATTATGGCCCCTTTTATACTTAGAAAATTGAAAATTTGATGAAGTTTTGTGTTTTGATCCACTTTACTCCTAAATTATCATAGCTATTGCTTTCAAACTTGGAACACTTGCTAACTATTATAAGGGAATTGTGCAGGCAAAGTTATGTAACTCTGACTGGCATTTTAACAGAATTGTGGCCATTTTTTGACTTAGTAACTTTGAATATTTGGTTAAATATTGTGTTTAGATCCACTTTACTTCTGAAGTATCAAGGCTACTGCTTTCAAGCTTCAAATACTTTTTTACTATTATGAGGGTACTGTACCTTTCAAGTCGAACTTGACATTGACCTTTGGTTGACCATGACCCTCAATGTCAAAGTATTAAATTTTGCTAAAATTGCCATAGCTTCTTTATTTATGATCAGGTTTGATTCATACTTTGACAAAACAACACTTACCTGACAAAACACAATAGACTCCACCCAAAACATCCCCCACGCCTCACTCCAGAATCCCCCCGCCCTAAAAAAATAAATATTTTGTTTCCGTTGTTTTCTTATTTTTTAATAAATGACCACACCCCACACTATACCCCCCTATCACCCCCGACCCCCCCCCCCCGCCCCTAATTGCAAATTTTGGATAAAAAAATTTGGGTAGGAAAAAAATGGGAACGAAAAAAAATTTGGGTACGAAAAAAATGGGTTCGAAAAAAAAATTGGGTTCAAACAAAAAGGGGTACGAAAAAAAATTGAGGGAACGGGGAAATTTAGGTACGAAAAAAAAATTTGGTACGAAAAAATATGGGTACCAAAAACAATTGGGTACGAAAAAAATGGGTACGAACAATTTTGGGTGCGAACAAAAAATGGGGAGTGTACGGGGAGGTAGTTCCCGTGGACCTCTCGATAAATTTGAAAGAGGACGGGAACCAAGCTGCCTTTACCTTTATCAATGGCCCTGGGGTGGGTAATGTGGACATGGATGGTCGAGATAGACCGTGTTGTCATTAGAGATGTTCAGTATTAATTAAGTCAATTGGTGAATAAATGAAGAAGTTATGTAAAAACAAAACTTTGGTCCCCACCCCAACCCCCATTGTCCACTATTTCTTCTAGTGCTGCAACAATATACCGGTTTATCGGTATATATCGCAATACGCAATCCGCATATTGTATTGCGATACGACTTTCATCATACCGGTACGAACATTTTACAAAAATGCATTCAAATTTCGTCCAGAAAAGCCATTCGAAATAATGATAACAAGGTAAACAAAACAAAGCAGTGTACAAAAAAATTCCGTAAAAATAGCATTCTGAAAGTGTATTATACGAAGTAGCGTTGTTACATCGGAGAATTATCGTTGAATTAATTGCGCACAGCTGTAAATGTTTTGTTCGATTCTGAATTGAGCATTATTAAATTTGTATTCGGAATTTCGGAATTACGCTTCCAAATTTTAATGCTAATGCGACAATATTTTTTTTAAGCGTCAAATAAAAAGATCTTTATCCTTTGTCTCAATAAAAAGCGCGCGAAAATTATACAGACATGTAGAACATGGCATGGAAAGTATGGGTGTATTTTGTGTTGTATAAAAACGGGAACATCACGTCAGGTGAATTACGCGTGTTCAGTGGAAAAAACGCCCCGGTTGAACGTTATTTCATCACATCTTTAAATAGTAACGAATGCCAAAATGTATTTGATACTTAAGAAAATTTGCGAATGTTTGTGTTTCTTGTTATTCTTGAGCACATTTATAGTAAATATATACCAGAATTTGCTTTCAAATTGGAATATACGGGATTATCCGGTAATTGGCAAGTTATAATTTTGGTACAAGTTAGCAATATATTGCGATATATTGCAATACGGGTTTTTGAACTGACAATATATTGCAATACGGTTTTTGGCGTATTGTTGCAGCACTAGTAAATATATACCAGAATTTGCTTTCAAATTGGAATATACGGGATTATACGGTAATTGGCAAGTTATAATTTTGGTACAAGTTAGCAATATATTGCGATATATTGCAATACGGGTTTTTGAACTGACAATATATTGCAATACGGTTTTTGGCGTATTGTTGCAGCACTAATTTCTTCCTACACTTTTAGCACTAGAACCTTGAAACTTACACACATGGTAGCTATATGTGAGACGGTGCACTATTTGGAATTTGGATATGACCCCTGGGTCAAAAGTTATGGGGTTGGGATGGGGCCGGGTCAGAGATTTTCACGCATTTTTTAGGTTATTTTACATCAACTTCTTCATTTCTACACCGATTCACTTGATACTGAACTTCTCTTATGACAATCCGGTTAATCTCAATTATGCATTGACCCATAACCAACGCTGGGGCGCCCCGCCCACATAGACCACGCCCACCCAAAATTTTGTTTTAACTTAACTTTTTCATTATTCACCAATTGAATTCATGGAAGTACTTAACATCTCTTATGACAACACGGTCTATCTCGACCATCCATGTCCACATTACCCATCCCGGGGCCCCACCAACATAGGCCTTCCCACCCAAAATTGCCTTTTAATTATAACATCTATGCGGCGTGGGGATACGCGTCGGCCTATGCCGCGCCATTTTCTAGTTTGAAACGCTATCGAGGTCACATCCTGGGACTACAACCAGTACTTGGTGTCTATGGGGGAAATCTAAAAAACGCTCCCACAGTGGAGATCAAACCCGTGACCTCCCGATCGCTAGGCGGACACTTTATCACTTTTGCCAATAAACGAAACATGTATCCACTACACCACTGTAGCCTACGTAATTATGAACAACCTCTGGCAAAAAATACCGACCAAATCACATCACTCCTGAATGGTTACTTACTTATTAACATCCACTGCCTCAGCTACCAATCAAATTAAATCATCCCCGAATGGTTACTTACGCTCATTTGGGTCATTGTCAACCTGAAATGGCCCACAAGTCACCCGGGGTGACTAGAAGCCGATTTATGTCACCCTGTGGTGACTTAAAGCCGACGCTAGTCACCCCCGGGTGACGTGATCTGGCTTCATGTCACCCCTTTGCAGGGAAAATCTTAGGTACGCGTCCTCGCCGTATAGAAATCGCAGGGAACTCAAACATTTGCTATAATATATGCGTACCCAAAATCCTAAAAAAGTGTATAAATTATGATACTGGAAAATATTTCGCGAACGGAGAAAAAAAAAATTTAAGTCCAAAAAACTTGCAAATCGACCGAAAATAGTCGCCATTATACTATTGCGCAATCAATAATCCGGGTCATTGGCAAGCTTAATTTTGTATTCAACAATAGGAAGCGTCATTATGATACGGAGCATGGGTTGCATAGCACTATATTTTTCTGACACTTTTGTAATTTTCTAGCAACAAATTAACTGTCCTCGTGCATGTAAAGCATGCGAAAATAAGAAATATTTTTTTTTTCAATGATGAATAAAACTCCTAGTGGTTTGTTTTAAAGTGGAAACTTTTTTTGTTAATTACGCTGCATTTTAATGGCTACAGTCGTTGGAATATGTCAGTATTGACATAAAACTGTTAATCTATTAAATGGTCTAGTGGGGTTATTGTTTGTCGCACTTCACACGCGTTAATGTTGGAGGCGCTAACAATTTAGACCAAACTGGGAAACAACCGGAAGTCCCTGTTCACACCTACCCTCACCCGCGAAAAACCTCCCTTCATCAGCTATCCGTTATGTGGTCAACAGCCCAACGTAAGCTTTCAATGTAGAAGTGCAAAAACACAATCAAACTAAAAGACAAAGAAGTTTTGTATATTTTTTTCAAACATTTTTTTTTTTAATCGGTTGCTACCAATTCATATCTGCCGTTACTGACTCTTTTTTTGTTCCGACAATGGCCCCTTCAGTCTATAAGATTATAGGGTGTAGTTTTCTGAAATAAAAAATACCGCGCAGCCGTTTTCCCGCTACTTAAATAACGCTTAATCCGATTGGTAACCGATAATTTCGTAGCCAATAGAAATCGTTGTTTCAATTTTTCCGCCCAAAACGGTGCAAATTTTTCTTCTGCTCATCGATGGGACCCATACTTTTTCGGGATACGGACAAAACCCCTCCCGGATAATAACCCTGCCGTCAGTTTCATAGGGGGCGGACAAAAACCCTCCCACGAATAAACGGGGCGGACAAAAACCCTCCCATGAAAAAACGGGGGCGGACAAAAACCCTCCAATAAAAAAACGGGAGCGGACAAAAACCCTCCCGTGAATGGAATTAAACACTATCAAATGTAATTGTTTCACACATTGTGTTTTTAGGGCTGAAAAATTGAAAGAAGAAAATGTGTATCCATTAACTGTATGCATACCGCTTTCTAATGTGCATATATATCCGATAATCCAATATAATTACAACATCAATTAAAACATAAAATGAGACCATTGATAGACAAGTGAATTTAAATTAAGATTGAATGCAATACGATACAGAGCAACGTTTAATCGCGTCATACGCGCATTCATGCAAAAAAAACGTGCTTTCCGGGAAATTTCTAAAAATCAACAATCTATCAAAATATCAAACTGTGAATCGGCAACTGCGGACAAAAACCCTCCCGTGAAAGCAATTAAACACCGACAAATAGCAAACTGTGAATCTGCAACTACTTTTAGTTGTTAATAAGTTTAATCGCAGAATCAATTAAAAGCAATTAAACACCGACATATGTAATTGTTTCACACAATGTTGCATTCGTTAATCCGAAAAATTCCGATGATGAATAAAAAAGATACACAACTTTAGTGTTACTTAAAAAAGTATAAATAATCGTTGGTACTTGAATTCATAGCTCAGATTTACGGGAGGGTTTTGTCCGCCCGCGTCTCTTAATGAGAGGGTTTTCGTCCGGCCCCGTTTTTTCATGGGAGGGTTTTCGTCCGTCTCCGTTTTTTTTATGGCAGGGTTTTTGTCCGGCCACTATACAACTGACGGGAGGGTTTTTATCCGGGAGGGGTTTTGTCTACTTTTTCTCTGGTGACAGGGTCCCATAGATTAAAAACCTTTAAGGCCCTGAGACTCATACTTTTGATTTCTAAAATTATCACTGCCATGGTGACATGAATTGGCTTCTAGTCACCCCCGGGTGACAAAAATCGGCTTGAAGTCACCACAGGGTGACATGAATCGGCTTCTAGTCAAACCCGGGTGACAAGAATCGGCTTCATTCATTTATGTGTCTATGTTGTTTTGTATTGTGCTGTTTTGTACTGTTTTGGCGATTGGTCACTTGTCTTTAACTAAGGACCAACTAATTGTTTATAATAAGAACTAAATACTGCTCCAGCAGCTGGAGTTTCACTTCTTTATATTGAAGTCACCCACAGGGTGACATGAATCGGCTTCTGGTAACCCCCGGGTGACTTGTTGGACATTTCAGGTCGACAATGACCCAATGAGCGTTACTTACTTATTGTTATCATCCACTGGCACAGGTACCAAGCAAATCACACCACTCCTGACTGGTTACTTATTGTTTAACAACCACCGGCACAGGTACCAAACAAATCACATCACTTCTGAACAGTTACTTACTGTTAAGCAACCACTGGCACAGATACCAAGCAAATCACAACACTCCCTAATGGTTACTTACTTATCACCATCCACTGGCACAGATACCAAGCAATTCACGTCACTTCTGAATGGCTACTTACTGATTAACATTCGCTGGCATAGATACCCTGCAAATCATATCTGACACTCCTGAATGGCAACTTATTGATTAACAGCCATTGGAACAGATACTTAGCAAATCACATCACCCTTGAATGGTTATTTATTGTTTAACATCAACTGGTACAGATACCAAGCAAATCACATCACTCCTGAATGGTTACGTGTTGTTTAAAATCCACTGGCGCAGATACCAATCTAATCACATCACCCCTGAATGGTTACCAACTAATTCACATCTCACCTCAGAAACAAATTAGTGTTGGTAAATACCACAATATCAACCGACTTACTGCAATGTTTGTTAATATTTATTTATCGTCAATGTTATGTTTAACTTTTTATGACGTTGTATACAAAACACTAGGTACTAGGTTATTCCGAAAGAAGAATACAAAGATTTAAGGTATCTTCAATTAAACAATTACACAACTTAACATTCTAATGATGAACACTTTACTGCATTTATTCTTCTTGTTTTCTTTAACAAGATATTTTACATTCAAAATTAGGTAGAGCTCAAAACAAGGCTTACATCTCTTTGAAATTCATTTCAATTAAAACTAGTTTTTGTGCAATTACGTTTCAATTTTTTTAATAAGCTTTATAGTTTAAAAATATACTTGTTTAAATAAAACAGAATGTTAAATATCGATTCAATGCTTATTAAATTTGTCAAAAAAGTTAATTATTAACGTTACACATGAAACGAATAATTAAAGAAAATTCGTAAATACCCAAATTCAGTGCGAAAAGTGTCTAAGTGAATAATTTTATCAATAGTTTTTCTTATTTTATCACCAGTTACAAAATATTATCTGTTCTGGAGGTTTTCAAAATACAAATATATTATTTTTTGTAAATATATTCCTCAATTATTGTTAAAAGTTTCGTTAAGAATTGTTTTTAACATCAATCACCTGAATGCCAAAGAGCTCTAAGTAGCACTTCAATGGCTGTCTGCATATAGACCCTTTTTGCACTATAAAATATTATTTAATTTCACTTAGAGCTTTAGGACAAATTTCAATTTAACTTTTTATTTGATTGCATGGAACTAAGCTATTATTATACATGATGGGCATGGATTTTGCGATACAAAATATACAAAAAAGTCATTTTGTGAAAAAAATGTCAGTTAGAGCCGTTTCGCTTTCATCCCTCGATTTACTGTATATTTAAATACAAATGTTAACATATTTTATCACAGCTACACAGCAATGCGTTGTGTTATTATTTTCAACAGAATTTGGGATCTACTGTCATCGTAACCAGAACAATGCCGTCTGTCCAGATATCGGTTGTCCTCATGGTCGTGTGCAGCCTCGCAGCCGCAGCTGTATTTATGCCATGGATCAGTCCGGAAAGAAGAGATCCAACGAAACGAGGTATTAATTACAGAATAAACTTCCCTGTATATTAAAAAATGTATTACAGTCGAAATTTTAATTTGAAAAAGATGCGTCTTGACACGAAAGACCTCCTTAAAATTATTTTTTGCGATATTAAGTATATGATGTCAGATGAACCTCGCCTGTTCACACCTTAGCGAGAAGATATTCATACCTTACTGAAGCCGAAATAAAATATTAATGGTATGTAAGTTTTATTTATTGAAAATTACTTATTAACAAAATACATGCAAATCCTGCTTTGCCAGAGTTGAGTAGTATTAGTGTATAATCGGCCCTAGCAGGCCGAGGGCCCCGGTTATAGACGTTCAGTTTAGCTCCGTCGTATGTTATTGTCTAATTAGTAATTATCACCTACAATGACTTAGGCAGTATCATGTGTCAGAGCTACGCAAGAAGTCTTTTATCGACCCACTGCCTTTCGTCAGAGGTTCAGTATGAGGCTTGGTCCGATCCTATACATACGGTCCAGCTCTGACGTATGCTATGATTTACAATACATGTTATTTATTTTTTTGTTCTTTAAAATGTATTCTTATTAAGCTTTCCGAACATAAATTGCCATTCAACTAATTAGCAATGTCTGACGGAACTTGAGTGACTTATTTTTTTGATGAAGCAAAACTAGTGTTAGCTGGGCACTCTGGATTGTCGGGCTTGTTTTGACATTGTAATATAAACGAAATAAGCATCGACGAATTCCAAACATATTTCTGATTGCGTATAACCGGACGGTAGTCGTGCATAATTGTAAACTTCCTTAGGAAAAAATATTTTCGTCTGTCATGCATTGGATTTCGTAAACCATGCTTTGTCATACTGGTTAAAATGCATACAAGATTGTTTCAAATTAAGGCGGTTTAATCCAATTTATTGACAAGAGATAAGATAATGGAAGTGCATATTGTTGTTAGAAGCACTGTAATTCATTGGCCATGATCAACGCGTTTCAATTATTACATTTTATTACATGACACTTTTTTTCAAGCTCTATCTCATCCTAAATTAATTTATGTATTGCTAGTTTCTAATCTGCAGTTTAAGTTTTAACTTTTATTCAGTATTTTCATATGTCAAATTTTGTAAACATATGTTTTTTATCCTGCCTCTGTAGCAAACATTGACCAAATAAAGCCGGGTCGAATAAATTTTCCCATCACCGGTCAACAGGAAGTAGTGTATTCCTACGCACGCTGTGACGATTAACATGTTCTAATATTTGACCTTTGAAATTTATTGGGACACAACATGAATGTTATCGTTATATTATGATTACGCAATTTATGACGTATATAGTGTGACGTCATTTTTCGATAAAGCTCGCCCAATTTTCTTTTTCTAAGCCTCACCGGATAAACTTTCTCCATCTCGGCACCAACCATGTATTCTCTATATCGTTATTACTTTTGCGTTGTTCAGTGATATTTTGCTTAGTTTTATTAAAATACTGTTTTGAAGCTGTTAAGTTCTGTTGACGTCGCGCAATCGGATTCTTTTCAGAGCTAGAACACTCGGCCAAATATATTATATCGGCACAGATGAACAGAGAAACACACGTCGTTATTTTAGTAAAAAATATTAGTGAAATTTAAACTGTAAAAGGTTTATTCACCATATTTCTTTTTCAGACCTCGAATCGTTGAAATGACCTCTATTACTATTTATAAGGCTATAAGAAAAACGTGTATATAAGTAGATTTAGTACGTACTTGATATTTATGGATAATAACCATATATGAATAGTATTAGATATTACAATCCATTTTTATGAAAAATATGTAATTAAATACAGGTTTAAATATTCCGTCTGTCTGTCTGGCTGTTCATTTCCCCCCAATGAATTGCAATGCCATTCAATATTCGAAAATGTAGAAATATCGTGTAGGCGGAGCTTACAAGGCACTGATATAGTTTTATACTTGACTTGGCACAATGTTATTACGGGTCACACACTACAATTCCGTTTTTGCTTTCAGGTGCCTGTTCCTGTCAATATTTCTGTAAGGCCTCGGAATGCGTGGGCGAAAGTAACTTCTGTGTTTCATGGCAATGGGGTTCCCGTAATCGTAATCATCTAAAGAAAATGTGCTGTAACCGTGAAAAATATGATTGTGTTAACAGAATTTGGAAACATTAAATAAAGAAAGTGTAAGACTTTGTATATCCGCTTGTGTTTTAAATTAACGCTGTGACAAACTAATCGTCGTTTTTTTCTACTTATTGATAAAAATAAATTAAGATTACCCATTTTCTAGCTCGCCTTGTCATTAAATATATACGACTCTTTGTACAAACGTATTTTATAAGCCACCTCTTTTCCAATGCTCTTCGGTTAAATTACTAAGTTTGTTATTCAATAAACTTCGAAAATTGAAATCTCTTTTCACTATAACGCTTCTTTGTGTGTGATATCGCAACAAGATATTAAACGTAATGGGAGCTTCATTTTGAGTAAACGTATAAGTTGTTATCACGTTTCTTTATTTTCTGTAAGATAGCCGTGCGGAATACCATTGTTTCAGTTGTAGCCAAAGGCATATATTTGCTGATTTTGCCAATAAACTGAAACTATTGGTTTAGTCAAATAAATAGACTTGAAACTTGTATGCGTTACTCTCTGTATTATATTTTAGTTGAATAATTGTATTAATTTCAAATACAAAATGACACAAGGGCATATTTGATTCCGAAATCATACTATATTTGTATTGGAATCACTACGAACTGACATCGAATCATCGCGATTATTCGTATCATCGCACTTCCGAATAATCAGTTCCTTACAAACGTATACGTATCTGACTTTATATTTTCAGTATTGCTGAATTGCTTTACCTAAAACAGTTAACACAACATGTGTAGATCTTAAGAAATATGAGTTAAATAACAGGATATAAATATATAGAATAAAAAGAGGATATTAATTTTGTTCATGTCACTGTACGATCGTTTGTTATTTCATGAGTAATCATGCAAAATATATTTTATCGAGTGTCGCAGTCACGAGTGAACATATTATTTTTCTATGGTCACGAGTGAAATATTACAAACGATCTTACACTGACATGAACATTTTTTATGTTTCTTTAATGCCCATTTTTTTTTCAAGAAAATAATTAACAGCTGTTTCCCTTTCGTTGAAAAGTTACCCTTTCTCCCGTGGCGTGCCTCAATACTGGAAACAACATGTGACTCGCTCTATGAAAACAAAGCTTAATGCATAAAGTAAATCTTGATATGATAATCTAAAAATAGAAAAAGTAGTTCTGAAAATGGGTTATTTTCACCGGTGAGAATAACAATTTGTTCATTTTCACTGATGTTATTTGACAGCAGAAATGTCATATTTTATCATTGGGTATAAAAGAAATATGCATCCATTTATTCCTAGTCATCACATAAAGATAGTCGTAATTGTCTTTATATGATACAGTTTTAGAAATAATATACCGTTTTAATTCCGTAGGGCGTCTATTTATTTGTGGCTGATCATTTGAATCTAAATACGTCAACAAGTACAAACGACAACAACAGCTCGGACATCAACTTAATTTATGTTATAATTTCGTAGTAAATTAAAAAAAAATTATTGTACCAAATATGATCAATACGATAATTATTTCCAATAAAAGACGACACAGTAATGACTGAAACGCTGTTCAGAGGATTATACAGAATGAAGCGGAATAGACTCAAATTTAGTGTAAGATGAACATCGGCAATGACTGACATCGGGAATGTATTATAGATACATACAAGTATAAACTTAATCCTTTCTGGTTGAAAAGATTTCAGAACCCACCAACATATATTGTATATAAGAATATTGGAACATAGGATTAATTAAATTCCAGGTACATTATCAGGAGAATACTTTTTACCATTCGATGGTCTTTTAAGGTAGCGCACCTCTAATGGGCACATATCCAAATATAATCTGATTAATTATTTTCTTTATCACCATCATTTCACTGAACTACATGCAAATTTGTAGGTAGGCTTTCCATGCTTCTTAAAAAAATATACCGATTTTTTAAAAACCACCCACGCTCGGCTTTTGTCCAGTTTATTTTCACCCATGGGATATATAAAAGTTCCATAATTCATTCAAATTTCCAAATATGGGCATGCAGTTGGTGTTTACAGATGCAGTAAAGGTGTTTAAAGTTTAAACAAGATGAAATAAGTATTCTTTTACAGACATTTATTTTTTTAAACATTTTATCTATGGAAGAGCGCCATAAAATGTGAGTTATTTCAGCCAAGTAAAAATTGAGTCGGTTAAAAACAAAGTGTCATAAAATTCAAAATAGTATCATTTAAGTTATATTTTAAACGTAGTTTTTATAGAAACACTTTATACAGCAAAAATACCAAGAAATAGACAGATTTACCGTTTACTTTTTGAAATAAAAATAAAAAGGCAACATGCATCATTCGTATTTTCAGCAGTAAATCACCCAATTTAGCCATAACGTTGTTTTAATTTTAAAAATTGAAGGATATGCATAAAAAGTTCAACATATTTAACAATAAACATAGCATATATGCTTTATTAAATCAAGAAAAAGAAATAAAACGCGTCGCAAAAAGTATGCGATGTGGGCAGGATTCGAACCTGCGCGGGAGATCTCAAAAGATTTGCAGTCCATCGCCTTAACCACTCCCACGACAACTTTACATTTGTGCTAGCTTAAATTACATATCCATAAGTGAACAGGTAAAAAGGCTCGTCAATCTTTGAAGAAATCGCGAAATCGTATTTTTTCAGATGATATTTTGATCAAAGTCAATATTTATTGTGAAAATAATGTATTCTAAAGGAATTACGTAAACATATATAAAAATTCGAAGTTTGAAAATAATAAAATGCATCTCTCGGAAATAACCGATCATTGAAGATCGGCAATGATCGTAAAATAAATCGCGGGAAATCATTAGGGATGCGCTACCTTAAAGCAGATAATCAAGAGCCTGTATAATACAAGACAATACATTAACAAAAATACAAACTAGTTTCCCCGCATTGGAAATGTCAAGTCAAAGAATTGTGGGCTTCAACCGTTTGAAAGACATGCCAAACCTTACGCTTTTCCCAGAATTAATCACAAATCGCACACGCGTAAACATACATTAAACAAGAATTATTAGAACTGTAAAGTTAGTCTGAAGCTTAAACTTAAAATCCAAAGAGCCATGTTTAAATACCACGCATTAAAGTAACACACATGGACAACCAGCTCATCGCGACATTTTTACATGTGTGTTCTCACAATGTGTCAACATTCTGTAAAGTTGTTATGGTTTCTTCAGGCACTCTTCGACAGACATTTGAGACAGGCCTTACCATTTAGAGCGCGTATTTATTGACGTATATGTGACATCATTTAAGTGTAAAAATGTACTCGTAAGAGAGCCTGATTGCAGTTGCACTTAGTAAATGTATTATGTGAACTCATTTAGATTCATGTTTTGATATTACTGTTTAATTGTTGCGTCTTGTTTTTGTTGTTCTCGTTTTTGTCTTTTTGTTCGTATTTTTTGAAATGACATCACGCGAACAAAACCAATACTATTGCGTTTCTTAGAAGTGCAGTTATGTTAAAGTTTTTTTTTCCGATGCCGGTACGGGCTCACTTAATCTCGATGTATATAACAGCTTATGCTCCGTCTTCCATGTTTGAAGAAGTAGAAACATTTGAAGACCGTAAAATAAAAATACCGGTACATTGCAATTGATGGTGAGGGTGTGCGGAAATATACTAAATGCGGTAACACTAGGAATATTCGACATATCTTAAACCGTAATACTTTAAAAATAATCTAGTTGGGGTCGGAAAATGGAATAACCGAAAACCGTCTCGAGGTTCCAGTGATTTTTGCGACAGACAATTTGCAGCATTGCCGGTAATTATAATCACTAAAACAGAGAACTCTCGAGTAGTGTACTAATTTGTTTGTGTTTTTTTAATAGCTAACCAATACACATCTTGTTGATTGCATATCTTTCATTCTGACTGGACATTACCTGAATGATATCGCAAAACATGGCTTGACGCACACATAACAAGAGAATGAATCTCGCAACAGATGCGAATTGATACATTCAAGACAATGGACATAAACACTGGTGTATGACACTACACCAAATAGAGTTAAAATGAACCATCCTTCACACTCCGTCCTTTCTTCAAATTGTTTTAAGAAATTGATATAACCAATTCCCACAATATGAAATATTTTTTTAATTACAACAATATATAATAAAAGAAACGAACTTATTTGGGGAAAAATAGATAAGACTTTAATGAAAAACAATCGAACCTCGAATAAAAATTACAACATAAATGATACAGACACGTAAACTGTACTATTATGAATAACATTCTTGTCAAAGGGGAGTTTCTTTGTAAAATATAATATTAACTATAAAAACGAGTTGTCTCCGGACGATGTTTTTTAAGCTTAATTTATGGAAAATATGAAGACACACAAAGATTTTTAACATTCATTTGCAACTTTAAAGGGGCCTTTTCATAGATTTTGGCATGTTTTGAAGTTTGCCATTAAATGCTTTATATTGATAAAATGTAAACATTACATTTTAAAAGCTCCAGTAAAAAATCAAAAATAAAATTTAAAAAAGAAAAAAAGGAGCCCGCAGCAGGGCTCGAACCAGCGACCGCCGGAATCCTGAAGTAAAAAAGCATAAGCCAACTGAGCTATCCTGCCAAGCATACATAAGAAGCGTATTTTATACGTTATATAATGCCTCGGTCACACTGTCACGAATCGGCTACGAATGAGCTACGATTAAATCGGCTACGAATGACTACGAAATTGTCAAAATTCGTAGGCCGCTACGATTTCAATACGGAGCGCAACGATGTCAGTACGGATTTCGACGAATCTACCATCAAAATGTTGGAAACCGAACAAGGAAAGGTACGGACTGCTACTGATCGACGCGATTTAGTACGGAGCGCCACGAATCGGTACGATCAAACTAGGAATCCGCTACGGTCTGGTACGATTAAGTACGATGCTACGCGAATCAGTACGATCTAACTACGGACCCGCTACGTTCTAGTACGGGTAAGTACGTACTAGAACGGTCCGCTACGAAGCAGTGGGAATTGCGACGGACTGGTACGGACAGGTAGAAACGAACTACGATTGAACATTGCGCCCACAGCCTCTTGTATTGTCATACACAAAATGCATCAAATAGAAGAGATCATGCAAGCGGCAGCAACAGCGCTTAACAGAAATAATGGAATCAGCCGTGTCTGGGGAAGAGTCTTTGTGGCAGAATAGACATTAAGCATCGGAATCGCTGAGCGAAAATACCAAAAGCATTCTCCACAACTCTCCTGGCTCTAGAAGAGCGATAGTTTAAAATTCGCTCGTCCTTCTCAAGGCCTCGTCGTGAGAATGGCTTCATGAGCAATGTCCTCATGGCAAATGCGATCCAATATTTACCCATATGATTTGGTAATCGACGTCAACCAGGGCCATCAGCACAACAGAATGGTATTAAGTTTAGCCACCGTTCTTGGGACATTGTATGGCTACATGCTTTCCATCTAGAGCTCCAATGGCGTGTGGAAATTGCCATTTAGCCGCGATCGGCTATGGCCTTCCACTCCTCAGGCTCAGTAGGAGTCTGGATAACACCCCCAGCACATCAATGTACGGTAACTGCCCCCCTGTGGCCAAGAACCTTAAGGTAATTGCCAACTTCAAATCGGGATTGATGGACTGTCTGAACCAGGTGTGGTTCTTCGTGATCCTGGGACCAACGACCTGTAATAGCTCATGGAATATATGAGGCCCGATTCTGGTGAAGTTTCTAAATGCCGCCGGATCTTCAGCCATCAGTTCGGCCATCAAAGTATCGTATTGGGCGAGAGCGGGTCGTCTTAAAAGCCAGTCTCTTATCAACCACCTCATTTTTCTTCTCTGATCTGATAAAATACGTAATTATTGATGTAGAAATATAGATTATGCTTAGGAAAGTATGATTAATTTTGTATTTTATTATGTCGGCTATTAATTTAACAAGTATTACATCATGTAAAAATTAGAGTAAGATTCAAAAGGCATATGAGACAGACACTTACCTGCAAATTAAAAAAATGTATTACTCGTGAGTTCAAATTCTTATATTTTCTAAATACATAACTTTTAGTACAAAGCTATACTAGTTATACGATATTGAATCATTATTACCTCTGCGCATATCGTCAAGCAGCTCGACTACGGCCTCTGCATTTTGTGCCGTGTCGGACCGTATTTGGTACAAAAACGAATATGTACAAGTTTGTACCATATTCGGCCGAATATGGTACAACTGTCTAATTGTACCATATACGTATCTGCAGTTTTGGGGTAAAATGCCTGACCGAATATGGTACAAACTTGTACCATATTCGGATGAAAAATGTACCACATTCGTTCCGAATATGATACACACTCATCATCGTAATCATCATCATCATCATCATCGTTATCTCATCATCATCATCATCATCATCATCATCGTTATCTCATCATCATCATCATCATCATCATCACATCAATTATCAACACCCCAATGATCATCATCGTTGTTATCTTTACCAACACCACCATCATCATCACCATCAAAACCAACATCATCATATCCATTATCATGATCGTAATGGTGATCACAAAAGTTTTTTTTGTGATGATAATGACAGCGATGTTTTCGGTCGATAATGAGGATGTTGTGATGATGATGACGACGATGAGAATATCATCATCATCATCGGCCAATAAACATCGCCATCATCATCATCACAAATATTTTGTTATCATCATCATCATTAACATCATCGTCGGCCGATAAACATCGCCGTCATCATCATCTAAAAACTTATCATCATCATTATAACCATCATCATCGTCCGATAAACATCGCTGTCATCATCATCCCAAAACGTTTGTTATCATCATCATCATCATCATTATCATCATCATCATCATCATCACCACAATCATCAAACCCCAATCATCATAACCACTGTCATCATCATCACCACCACCATCATCATCACAATTTTTTTACCATCATCATCATCACAAATGTTTTGTCATCATCATCATCACATATTCATTTTACATTTTGTATTTTATAATTTGTTTCATTCAAGAGATTCAACAAACTTGTACTTTTTTCATTTATTGGTATACTGACAGGATTTTTCAAAGTAATATTGAAGAACATAGAACAGCATTTAAATTTTAATCCAACTGTAGCATTTTGACAAGACATAATATACATATATACATTCATTTTAGTAGCAGCCAAAATATCCCAAATGTGCTTCGTAAAAAGTTACCAGTAAATGAGCAAATGACAACAAATTTCCGGTAGAAGAACATAATCATCAATCACAAAAATAACATAACAGGTTTCCAAACACCGATATACATGTATATTTCACCTGTAATGTCTGTACATGACATCTATGATATCATACCAACCGATTCCACTAACACGCAAACGCAGCCATGCGTTTGCCCATTTTGGCCCCTTGATGATTTCTTTTATTGCCGAAATAAGACCGCTGTTTCTGCCCGCTCTTGTTAATAGGAAACGAACGCTAACAGGATTTCTGTTACTAGTATCTAGTCCAATATCCGGCCGAATGTAAATTCTAGGTGTTTGCAAACTCATTGACCTTATTAAATCTCTAAAGGGTTTGCCGACCTTCGCCAACACAAACTGGATTGACGGGTTTGATTGTATGCAGAACTTAAAAATTTCAACTTGAATGTGAAGTGGTAACATCAGAAATGGAAAAGTCGTTCGCTTCTGTGCCCTCCTATTGTTTATCATATCTTGAAGCTCTTTCAGGGCTGAACACACAGAGACGTCACCGTTGTCGCCAGAGTCACCGTTGTCGCCGGAGTCACCGTTGTCGCCAGACGCAGCGTTGTCGCCGGAGTCACCGTTGTCGCCGGAGTCACCGTTGTCGCTGGAGTCACCGTTGTCGCCGGAGTCACCGTTGTCGCAAGAGTCACCGTTGTCGCCAGACGCAGCGTTGTCGCCAGATGCAGTGTTGTCGCCAGACGCAGCGTTGTCGCCGGAGTCACCGTTGTCGCCAGACGCAGCGTTGTCGCCGGAGTCACCGTTGTCGCCGGAGTCACCGTTGTCGCTGGAGTCACTGTTGTCGCCGGAGTCACCGTTGTCGCAAGAGTCACCGTTGTCGCCAGACGCAGCGTTGTCGCCAGATGCAGTGTTGTCGCCAGACGCAGCGGTGTCGCCGGAGTCACCGTTGTCGCCAGAGTCACCGTTGTCGCCAGACGCAGCGTTGTCGCCTGACGCAGCGTTGTCGCCAGACGCAGCGCTGTCGCCAGAGTCACCGTTGTCATACGACTGTTCTAAGCGTGATATTATGTCCTTGTACACGCGTTGATTGATACGGATACTAACGTAATGCATGCCAAATCCTTCTGGGAAATACCCCAATGCAATTGTTCCAACATCAACATCGAACTTTCCATCTGCTGACACAATTGATGAGTGTTCTAGTCCTCGGGTAGAAACTACCAGGCACTGCAAATTATATTCTCTCATAAGTGCAATGAGCGTGAGGTTGTCGCCGTATGTCCCATTCTTAGACATATTCTTAACGTATTCATCAAATGTTTCATCATAGACAAAAGTTTCATAGAAATATCTGTTTTCTACAATGTGATGGACTGCTTCCTTTCGTAAAGCATCTACGTCTTTGTATATACCAATTTTACCAAGTTGATGCGATATAGCAGCAAATTGACAATTTCCATCCGGATTTGGGTCCATGGCAATATTCACCCCATCCAACAACTGCAGATTTTCATGGTGTGTTAAAACATGATAGTACTTAGTTCTGTGATTTTGTTTCTCTGAGCGGTTCTGTTTTAATGAATGTTTTTTTAATTTTTCGTTGTTTCTCTAACGCAACAGTTAGGCTAGTCATGTTTTCGACCCCAACCGATTTGCTTACGAATCCAAGTTCGGGTTTGTTCGGTACTTGAAATGACACGATATAAACACCATTTCGTTTTACTTTTTCTACCTTGCCTTCGATAACATATCTTTTGGTTGGCACCCTGGATTTTCGAAAGGGATAGCGAATTAATACTGTCTCTCCTACTTTGTACTTGCTTGGGGAAGTTGCGTTTTTCAACAGCGACCTGTAAGCCTTTTTATTTGCTCGCCGTGTGGTTTTCTTTATTTCACGAGAACTATGACGTTCTTTGGTAAAAACATGACTTCTTCCGTAGTAGGCTTCAAAGGGCGTGAGACCCCCAAGAACTCGTTTGAAACTTGTGTTTATGGCATAGGCTAAATCTTGAAGCCCTTCGACCCAGTTAAATCCACGTTTACTTTTTGTTGCAAATAGAATCTTGGCCTTTATAACACTGTTTGACCTTTCACACTTGCCCTGTGATTGAGGATGATACGGCCTACTATTGATCATTTTGATGTTGTACTTGTTCAACAAAAGTTTCATACTAGGGCCTTTAAATTCCAGTCCGTTGTCACATTGGATGATGTCAGGGGCAAGGTTAACCATCAACACGTCCTCTAATGCCTTTGCAACTTCACGCGAACTCTTCGTTTTCAGGGGTTTTGGCATAACGTACCTAGAATAAACGTCCACGACTTGTAGAATATAACTGTATGTGGACCCCTTGTAGCTAACACTTTGATTTTTCATGTTAATTATGTCAATCTGCCATCTTTTGCCTGGTTCCTCTTCTGTAATTGTCTTTGGCTTTGGCTTGTTTGTAAATCTCGGATACTTCTCATGGTAATACTTGCTATTGTACAGTATTTCAAGGATAGCTTGTTCCGAGAACCCCGTGTAATTTACTTTCAGTTTGTTGTAAATAACCCTTGCTCCACATCCTTTGTTTTCCATGAACATCTTCTCAACAAATCTAGGAAGATCTTCTTTCACAAGGACTTGCTTTCCGCCACACAATAAAGAACCCCGGTCACCAAGCTCGAAGTCCTTACGTTTTCTAATCATGGCCAAACAATTATTCTCTTCAGGTGTCCGTTTCTTCACAGGGACATCGAACGATCCGTTTAAACATCTGACAATAATGTCGTACTTCGACCTGGGCAAGCACCCTAATTGCTTCCTTTTTCTCCTAATTGCTTCCTTCATCTGAAATAATATAATAAGTTATTATACATTTATACTTCATTAGTTAATAGAGCTTGTATTGAACACCGCGTGTCGAAAACGAATGTCTCACGACATGAGCTGAGCTAAAATCACTCGTCTGATAGCTCCGCTAAAATTTACAATCCGAACTTCCGGGCAATATGCGCAATGAAAGTAGCAAGTACTTCATGTAAAGTTTCATTGAAATCCAACCGAATTCAAATTCAGGGGAAAAATAGCGGGCAAACTTATGGCGGTCAACGGACAAACGGTCTGTAGAAACCAATGCTACGTGGATGGAAGGGATATAAAGAAGGGGCCCTGGGGGCCTAGGTCGCTCACCAGAAGTCACGACTAGGCAGGGTTCGAAGGTCAAAGACCTATAAACTCCATAAAATTTAAAATGTTCAAATCTACAGATTACAGGAGCTCGATCTGATTTTGGTGGAAAATACACTTTCGAAAAAATGACTGTAGCTTAAATATTTTAGCAGTTTAGGAGTTACGCACCCGGAAGGAATGCCACGGACAATTGGATAGACGGACGGACAACTGCAAATGCACTCTGAGGGGGGGGGGGGCATAAAACATAAAAATCAATGCATGTTAAAACATCAATGCATATTAAGACAACTGAAAATTAAAATTATGTACAGTACTTACTGTCAAGAATTCTTTTGAAGTTTGAAGAAAGTTTGGATTTCAATTCTTTCTAGTCGAAAATCACAACTTTTCTTGCCGACCGCCAAGTCAAATATGGTTACTGACTTCTGAGTAAGACTCGTGTGCAAAATTCCCGCCTTTTTAAAGCGGCACGTTATCAAAGAAAAAATCGGAAACTTCAAAGCTTTGTCGGCTTCTCAGCAATATGACGTCGGAACGACAAATCAACTTTACAAAGTAATGTTTAGGAATACAGTCACACCTGTCTAAAGCAGCCAGTCAAACATCCTTATTTTTGGAGAGATATATTCATTTAAAAGAGCTCAAAATCTCTTAAATCGGATTTTGGTGAAAATACACTTTCGAAAAAAAAAGTTTTAAAAATTTGAAAATTGCTATTAATGATCTCCACGAATGTATCTGGCCCGCCCGGGAATCGAACCCAGGCCGCCTGCGTGCCAATCTGACGCGCAACCGACTGAGCTAGCCGGCGAAACAGTTACACAACCAGCAAAATCCATGTAAAGTGTGGTTAGGTTAGCTGTTTCTGTTACTGCTAGTTACGACGACGACGACGACGACGACGACGATGATGATGATGATGATGATGATGATGATGATGATGATGATGATGATGATGATACTTTTGTCACTTCCAATATTAGGTTAATACAATGTATTTGAGTTTGAAAAAAAGTTTACACATCGGCAGACTATTTCATTTATTAAGAAATACATAATTTATGTACCATATACGTAGGCCATTTTCATTTTTATGAGTTTTTTTGGTATGTACCAAATACGTTTTGGCGAGCATAGAAAAACTTATTCCAACCGAATATGGTACAATGTTTGTACCATATTCGGTCGAAAATTGTACCATCTTCGGTCCGAGTATGGTACATTTGTACCATATTCGGCCGAATATGGTACAAATGTACCATATTCGTTTTTGTACCAAATACGGTCCGACAGTGCCGTATCAATATCCAAGTGTAACACATTTATCGCAAACGCTGGCGGTTCATGAGTGTTAACTCAACAAATGCAAGTACGGTTGTTTTTATTTCAATGATGTATTTCATAATTTCAATGATGTATTTCAGTAGCAATTTATTGTAGTGGACCGAACATGTCCGTACTGTTTCGTGCTGAAATTAAGTTCATCGTACAAGATCGTGCACATTCCTGTATATCCGTAGAACAACGTACAGGAAACGTGGCTTTCCGTAGTATATCCGTGGAATAATCGTAGCTAATACGTAGCGTAACCGTACCGCTCCGTAGTTCTTCGTATCAATCCGTAGAAGTCCTTGTGCCAACGAAAAGGTACGGACGACGTTACGAACTAGTACGGATCACTACGGTTTAGTATGGACTGCTACGGATACGCTACGGTCGATAAATTCGTAGCAATTTTTTTGAACATGTTCAAAATTTGTCAAGAGTCGCTACGGACATTTAAAAACTACTACGACTGATCACGTATCAAGTACGGAGAGCCACGGTTCAGTAAGGATAGCTACGAACTGTGCCGAAAAGTATTCGTAGCTCGTTCGTAGCTCTGATTCGTGACAGTGTGACCGAGGCATAAGCAATCTTCGTTGTTTCACAAATTTAAACGACAACAACAGAACTCTCCAAATTATTCAATCGTTTCGCGTTGCAACGCTTTATAATTTTTAGGTTTTTATATCGTCAAAAGATGCATATAATGGCTATATTAGACCATGGCAAATGTTCAGTAATACTGTCTCCTCACAAATATCATAACTAAAGCGAAAATTTGCGAATCTGAAACAACTTTTTTCAATTTTGTCAATTTACCAAACCGTGAAAAGATCCCTTTAAGCATATTCATCTGATGCACAAAAACAATCTGAAACAAAACTCATGCGGCTATCATGTACTTTACTGAAAATGTCCATATTTAAATTTAATGTAACAAACAAATGCAAATATTTACGGGGCCTGATTTAATTTCAATCACTGAATAAAGATGTAAACATGCATCATTTTCAGTAAAGAATGATGACATTTTTATAGTATATTAAATGAAACGTTTATAACGCGCTATATGGACTATTAGGGACTGTATTGACCTTATCTCTAAGAATTGATTTAATGACATTAGATAACAACTTAGGTTGGTCGCATAGTCGCAATCTGCATTTATTTCAACTAAGTTTACCCGCTTTTTATGTTATGTCTAAATTGTCATAATCGACAAAGCAGCGACCCAACACTTACCGGTATTATCAAGCTTTGCTGAAGACATGAAATACATTAAAATAAAAGGGCGATCGTCAGTTGATAAGTTATGTTGGTGCATTAACATATTCATAAATTCAGCGCCAAAAACTTATGTTTGCATGATTGTTAAGTTCGCTACGATGGAGTCCTCGGTTCGCAGTAGCTACAAAACACTCAGATGAGAGTTCCTGCTGCTACAGAGGAACAGCCTTTTAAGCGGTACCATATACGCTTCCGTAGAAAATGACTTGCCATCACAGTTTTGGTCGACAAGATGACATCTTTTCCATATCATGCCTTCATAGAATATGGTACATCCCAATTAAATGGTCAAGCCGGATTAGTTTATATCGACTTTCTGTGAAATAAAATGGTATGTCGTCATTGTTTTGTAGGGTTTTCTATGGAAACGTATATGGTACACCCTGATACTGTGATGATGTCAACATTCTATGACGGCATGATATGAAATAGGTGTCATGTCGTCAAAAATAACTCACCATGTCGACTAAAAACAACGATGGCAAGTCATTTTCAAAAGAGCATGACGCCTAAAATTATGTTGATTTGCCGACATAAGATAAGTTGTCAAGACTTAAACAACCTGCATGTTGACATCAGAGCCTTAATCTCTGAAGATATTTGAACCTAGCCGTCATGTAAATTTAACTATTTCTGTGTTTTTTACTGTATGACGGCATACCTCTTGATGACTTGCAAGTAACATAATGTTGACATGGCGATATAACTAAAGGAGTCGATATAATTTATGTGGACAAAGGGCGTTGTTTAAAAATTATGGAAGCGTATATGGTACCCAAATAATATGGTCATGCCGGATTAGTTTCTATCGACTTACTGTCAAATAACATTTTAGTTAAGTTTTTATTGTGCTATATTGTTTTGTTTATTTTTGCTCATTTTAAGTTCAGTTTTTAACGCAAATGTTCTATTGAGCGTACTTCAGTACTTTCAGATGTAACCTTCATATTTGGTATGCGCCGTTCCATACGCACACATTATGACCCCTTTAACCTTGACCTTGAACTTAGGGTCCGCGTTTGGGTTTCAAAATCTGCGTTAGGGTTTCAAAAAATGCTCATAACTTCTATGACGCTTCAGATTTAACCTCCATATTTGGTAAGCATGTGTATATGGACAAGACCTTACCATACGCACACAATTTTTGACCACTTTGACTTGACCTTGACCTTGAACTAAGGGTCCGCGTTAAGGTTCAAGATCAGCGTTTAGGTCTCGAAAAAATCTAATAATTTCTGTCAAAGCATTTTTCGGGGGCATATGTCATCCTATGGAGACAGCTCTTCTTTATTTAACTTTAACCATTTCTATAATTCTCAAACCATTTGAAGAAAAGTACAAAACACTGTTATTCATGTCAATGTAATCAATCTGATTTGATGTGTTATTGACAATAATATTTGTATTTTTATGATAAATTTTTCTCCAAATGATTGACGTTCAAATGTTTTTTTTATAGCTTTAACCATTTCTATAATTCTGAAAACATTTGAATAAAACTACATACAATGTTATTCATGTCAATGTTAATCATTCTGATTCGATGATTTATTGCCCTCTGATGCCCTAGGCACTATAAGGTATAACCTTTTAGGTTTCTGCACTCAGCAGCCACTCATTGAATTTGTATTAAAAATAAATAGAAGTGCCAAGATGCGCATATGGTCACATATGTACATACATACATACATGCATGCATGCATGCATGCATACATACATACATACATACATACATACATACATACATACATACATACATACGTACGTACGCACGCACGCACGCACGCACGCACGCACGCACGCACGCACGCACGCACGCACGCACGCACGCACGCACGCACGCACACACACACACACACACACACACACACACAAACACACACAAATGTTGCATACATTTCTGATTCAAACATGATTGAGAAGGACGACGTTTCTCGGTTCGAACCATTATACATAATCTAACTAACAGGACACGCCTTTACAAACAGCTTTTCGCTATGAAAGCGTGATATTCCTTGTTGAATATATGATTACAGAGAAAGAGAAATCCTGCCGCCTTGAGTCAATACCATAATTTAATGACTATGATGACAACCGCATATCAAACTATTGATGCAACTCGCTACGATAACGACCAAAATCGATGGTAAGAAACTAAGATAAAGCATTACAAACTTTGTTTAAAAAAATGATTTAAAAAAATAAAGCAACTATGAAATTTCCCTCGTGAAATATGAATCAATAACTTCTTCTTCAAAAAGATTTGATTACGTTTCAAATATGTATCGTATTGGCCGTCCATTTAAGGTTTAAAAACTGTTTTGCCATCTAGTTTTAAAGCAAATAAAATGACTCTCAAAAAAGTGTGCGTTCACATGGTTCAGATGGCTACAAAACACTATTTCCATATTTCAACTTAAATTTGAGTCCGCAATGAAAATATTCTTCATTTTTATAAATATAATTGTGTTTCTTTTACTAGACAATTAGAGCCTCTTGTAATAAGGTATAAACGATGCAACTCATTTGATTTCAGTGCGGTTAAATATACATAGCTACAGTACACTAGGTTCATGTATTTAAAGCCCATGAACTCAATCATGCGTGTGCTCACGCAGTTTAATTGCTTTACTTGGAAAACATGCGCAACCCTATAACGACACTAACTAAAGAATAATTCACAAATATGTTGACATGATTTCGGTAACTAAGGATAGACTTGATATATTTTAAACGCAGAAATACAAATGTAATCCTAAAAGCCAATTATCCGTATGTTTGCTCTCTTAACTTGTCTGGTTGTATCAAATCTGAACAGTGTAGAAAAATTGCATAAAATAATTATTACGCTCCATACCGCATGATTTATTTAGTTTATATCGTGTTTTAACTGTGACACTGAACGCGCTAGAAATTATGTCCCGACATCGTTATTTCATTAAAGTTTGCATATGAACAATTTTGAATGGTTCATCGGGAAAAATAAATCACGTCATACTACTTTTGAATTTAACGTGAAAGTAGTTTTTAACCGATAAAACAAAATGCATGTTTAACAAAGAAGTTCAAATGTCGAGTATCGCTAACAAAACAACCCACCTACGAATCAACCAATAGACCGAAAAGAATTGCGACCACAGTAAACACCCATTTTGTGAGAATATAATTATTTTTTGGACTTTAAGTACGTGCGTCACACGCCTCCTCAAAGAAATAGTAACGATACTCCAACGTCAATTGTTGCGCAAGAACTAAATGCATACATTGTTCGTGCGACGAACATGCAACCCTGTGGTTTATCCGGGAAGATAATGATCAAGTGAGTGATGTTTTGTAAATTAATAAAAGTTTATTTCCTGTTTCATACACAGCTTATTTACTAGGTGTACATCTGTACTGGGATTCCACGGGGCTTGCGCAATTAGCAAGCTAGGTGTACATTTGTACTGGGAATCCACGGGGCTTGCGCAATTATCAAGCTACGTGTACATTTGTACTGGGATTCCACGGGGCTTGCGCAATTATCAAGCTACGTGTACATTTGTACTGGGATTCCACGGGGCTTGCGCAATTAGCAAGCTAGGTGTACATTTGTACTGGGAATCCACGGGGCTTGCGCAATTAGCAAGCAGGGTGTACATCTGTACTGGGAATCCACGGGGCTTGCGCAATAACATGTCTTAACATGTCTTAATGCCGAGCTAAGCCTTTATTTGTCAGTCAGCATTCCGCTGAAACATGACTGGCATGTATGTGCCCCGACCCGGGATCGAACCAGAGACCTCGGGATTTAAACGCAAGCGCCTTATCCACTGAGCTACGGAGGCAAGCTAGGTGTACATCTGTACTGGGAATCCACGGGGCTTGCGCAATTAGCAAGCTTGGTGTACATCTTTACTGGGATTCCACGGGGCTTGCGCAATTAGCAAGCTTGGTGTACATCTTTACTGGGAATCCACGGGGCTTGCGCAATTTGCAAGCTTGTCGTGATTTATACTAATTGAATTTGGCACACTGAGCCAAATTGACACTGGGCCGCTTTTCTAAATCAAATATATAAACACTTATAGAGACGACAACATGTTAAACTTATGAGCTATCACTTTTGTAATACTTTCCCACCATTTTCGACACGTTTGCATTTAAGGAGCATACATGTTTTCACCTTGTTTACAAGAATAAACCTGCGTTTAAATTGTGTGTGTCCGTGACCTTTTTGAACAGGTTAATTTATTTAGTGTTTATTGTTTCTGCTTGAACGAAAATGACTCCAACGAAGCGGTCATAGTCGTTATGCCTTTAAGAAGGGAAATGCGCAGCCCCAACAAATTTCATCTTGAAATCGCGGAAATGTTTTATGAAAAAAAAATACTCTTGAATGTTTAACTCTTAACCGAATTACTACACATCAAAGTGAAAATAGTATGGAGCTAAAACGTATAAAAATGCTGATATAAAAATGACACATAAAATATTCCAATATAGTGAAGTGACAAAAAGACGCATATAGTGTATATTATTGCCCCAAAATAGACCAAAGTTTAGTGATATGGCATTTTCCAACGGACCGGGAGGTCGACGGTTAGAGCCTTACTCGAAGCACGTTCTTACATCGCCGGATGCTTACCCAGCAGGTAGGTTTAAATCGAGTGGTGCCGATTGCATTCCTGCGAAAAGCTGAGCATAAAAGGTAGGACTCGTGAGATCAACAGAAAATGTGGCAGATGTTAATTAGGCTAGCCCTTAATTTCGAGCAGTGACGTTAACATAATTATCAACTTTGCGTTCTTCACGTAACGTTTAGTGCTTTGAACGATCAACCGTGTTCATATATATTTCCACTTCGCCATAGTTTTATATTGTCTATTGTAATACATGGAATGCATACAAAGCTTACATGTGAATAGCATTGCAAACGATGTGTTGAATAATTGATAATTTTTAACACACACACGAATGTAGATGCCCTTTTTTCCTGTTTGTATAAATCTGCGATCATTTTTTTATTCATATTGTAAATGTAAAGAATACAGCTGTACCATTTATTCTACAACATAATTATCAAACATGAATGCAACATTCATGCGACATTTATATACACCATTTATTTGTTACACGAACAATGATGATGGTGATGATGATGATGAGGTGAAGGTGAAGGAGGAGGAGGAGGAGGATGTTGGTAACATTTTAACTTTTGATAGCCCAAGCTTCTAAAAAAGCGTACCAATATTCAGAACTTTTAAAAATCATACGCTAGCAAGTTCCCTAGTTCTAAAAAAGCTATTCTACATGCGCACAATTAATTTGGATCTGTTGCGATTTTATAAACATGATAGATCCACTACGCAAGCTCGCCCTACTTTACCGTAATGTTAAATGCGTTTTAAGTTCTCGTTTTTTTATGGTGTTATTAATGCATGGTTGAATGGTTAAACGTTTAACTTATTGCATTTATGAATAAAAACACATTACATACCACTAATGTAAAATGTAATAAACTTGAAACTAAACTTGAAACTTGCTAATTTGATGAAACGCCTATTTATATAACTATATTCAATGGCGTTGTACAAAACATATAAATATGCATGCAATTGATAAAATTAAGAGTGATTGATACTTTTATGCAGCATTAATTAAATGATAAATAATCTAAAAATGTGTGATATAAATAAAAATGTTGTAAGAAACTTAAGCAATAAAACAATACAGGCTACGATATTAAAACACAGGAAAAATAAAATATTATGTAATAAATTGATATAACTAGGGTTAAGACAATAATTGTAATGATGTTATGAGCAAAGTTTTGGCAACATAAAGATACTGTTTTATCATTAACTGAAAGGATACGTGAAAGGATATTTCTGCACTCTGGCTGTCGGATCCCACAGCTACCGGTAACCTGTCACCCTTACGGACACTTCTTTTAGGTTTTAACCGTATTTGAACTATTGTGACTTCAAGTCACTAATAGACTGACCAAGTGTGACTACAAGACACAACTTGAAGGTTAAAATTTCAGTGTGACTATAAGACACAATTAGAGGGGCTAAGCGTGACTAAAAGACCGCTGGATGATGTCATTCAATCACTGAGCAAAGAAGCCCTAATGATTTTTGGTTACCGGTCACTTGTACAATAAATATCCTTTTCGAGGATAAAATGCAATAAAAACTACTTCGTTGCTAAAAAGACATTCACAGTTCATTGTGTGCATGTTCGAAATCTTACCTTGCTACGCCTACATGTGATATATATGTCACGCGTCTTTGATTACTAGTAGTTGTATCTTTTATTAAAGTGACGCATAGTACATAAATATCATTGGTATTTACAGCAATAATACGGTATGCATATATATGTATAAACATTGTACTACCCAGCCATATAAATGGCTTACGAGTCACTGAGTTGACATGTTATCGGTGCAGTAATAAAATCACATCAAAATAGTGCAGGATAGATCACGATAATAAAAAGAGTTAAATTGTTTAAAGTATAAACATGGATAGTTCATATCAATAACTTCTGTTCATTATAAACAGTTGGACTTAAAATATTAGTATTGCAAGTTCATATAGAAATAACTTATATTATTTACATAGGTAATATAATTTACATAATGGTTTGTTTTAATTTATGTCGGATACATATAACGCTTCCGATCGTTTCATATAGCAATCTTGAATAAACAATGCAGATTTATAAATAAGTCGTTTATCAGTCAGCATACATGCTAGCCTCTCGCTATACGGGATGGTAGTTATGTTTGGTTTAATATTTGATATACAGTTATAAAATGATAATCTTAAAAAAAAGGTAGAAAGTAGATTCAAATAAGAAATGGTATTCTGTTTCGACCTTATTGGGTTCTTTACACAGACGGCAGAGTCTTTCTTCGATCTTTAAGTTTCTAAATCGCCCGGTTTCAATCCGCAGCGGTAAGGTACCTGTTTTTATTTGAGCAATGTAAGATCTCAAATGCTTTGGTAGTTGCATAGACACATCATTTTCACAACCAAGTTCGTGTTTAATTTGCCGGTAAGTCCTGGTTGGGATACGAGATCTTGTTGCCATCGGTCAGCATATATACGTGTAAATGTCTCTTTAGCATGGCACAGCAAATTGTCCAGCGACAGGTTGCTCATGGATTTAGTAGTGTACAGGTCAAGTAAAATTAATTGTTCAAAAACACGTTTCACGTCCGAACACCATCCGTGGCGTAATCCCACAAAAATACTTTCTTCGTAATTCTGTCATCTGGCATTTCGACGAGGCGGTCCCATAGGCGGAGCATGTTCAGGTGATGTCGCATTGTGGGCGCTTGCCATCCAGTATCGCAATTTATTGCAAATTTCGACGCATGTTTATGGACGCCTAGAAACGACCGGATGGTCCTGTTCTGTATCGTATCACATTTTGCGTATTTGTTATAACCCCAGACCCCAGAGCTGTAGTCCATCACCGGGATTACGCTGGTGTCGTAGAGTTTTGTGAAGACGTTAAATGTAAGTCCATTTAATGCCTTAGCCTTGTTTAACAAGCCACCAAGTGCGCGACCAGCCGATTCCGCTAATATATTTGCTGTCTCCGTGAAGTCAAGCGTATCGGTCAATACACAACCCAAGTATTTATAACTCGGTGCAACACTAATGATATCGTCTCCTATTTTAAAGAGGTAATCAGTTTTATTTTGGCTTTGTTTTCTTAAGTGCACGATGTTCGTATTTGTCGGATTAATTTTCATGCGCCAGTTTTTACACCAGTCACTCACTTTATTTAGCATGTTCTGTAATTTTTCCTCGTTTTCACTCAGAATAACAATGTCGTCCGCGTAAAGAAGTATGCATATATTTTTACCGTTAATCATGATCCCCTAGTTCATGCACTTCAATTCTATAGCTAAATCGTTTATGTATAATCCGAATAGGGTAAGCGAAATTTTATTTCCCTGTTCTACGGAGCATTCTATGTCAAAGTAGTTCGTTAGGTGTCCATTAACATCAACCCTTGCACGAGATGTGCTATACAGATGTCGCAGTATATTATTGAACTGTCCGTGGACGCCGACGGATAATAGTTTTGCCAGCAAGCAGTCTCTGTCAACCCGGTCGAAGGCATATGTCGGTAAGCCTTACGATTTTCTATTTCGGATGATAGAACATAGCGTAAATAGATGGTCTGTACAGGAGCGCAGTTTCCGGAGGCCGTTTTGTTCATCTACTATTATATCGTTCGAGTCCAGATATTTTGTCAGTCGGCTGTTTAAACCACTTGAAAAAAAAATTACTATGTCACGTGTCATACATTGATACAGGGACAATATTGTTTGTATAGGTCCCCGATTGATATGGTTTAATTGAGCATAAGACCTAAACATTGTTTTATCCACTTACGCGACGATGTTTTATACCGACCGTGCATTTTTACGGAAGTCCAGGTTTAATTTTCAATAAGTGTTGCTTCATTCCGCCATATTCGAACATTTAATTTTAATTATAAAATATATAAAGCATCATATATTGCAGAGATATTACGATTGAAATTAAACACCCTTATTTAAGTACCGTAATTAATCTATGTTTTCGGACACTCTAACTTTTCGAACACCCCATTTTTAGCAAAAAGAATTAATTTTCGTGACTCTAATTTTTCGGACACACGAGTTTTCGTCCATATTTAATGGACGATAGTTTTCGGACAGTATATTTTACTGCGCTATTTTACCAAATTTCGGTCCTGTTTTCGATATCTAATGACACTTCGATCATGGGGTTTTACAACCAGATTAACATCATAAAACATGGCAGGGGCATGCATAAGGGCAACGGACCATTACATTTGCGTTATTGGGTAAATAACCTTATAAACCGGTGTTAAACACTGGTTTCGCCCGATAGCATAAGCGTTATGACAATTACCAGGGGCAGTTTTTTTTTTGTTTTTTTTTTCATTATTTTTTATCGAGTGCACCGGGATTGTCTCCCATATGGCCATCGCGCCCAGAAAGACGTGTTAGCTGGTTACGGGGGATAGTGCAAGATACAGGAGACACCCCGTTCCAGAGGTGACCCTGGGTCTTTTAGTGCCCGGTGTATAGCACCAAGTACACTGCACCTCGGTTTAACGTCTCATGCGAAAGACGAGTTAGTAGGTTAGGTGCGGCGGGGGATCGAACCAGCGATCTCTGGCTTGTGAAGCCAGTGTGTTACCACTAGACCACGGATCCGCTACACCAGGGGCAGTGCCAATTAAAAGTTCATTTATATACCGCAATGGTACTACCGGTACCCCTTCTCAGTAAAATAACTGTGACAAATACTAAACGCTTCAAAGTGTGATGCACCATATTGCAAGTTTTACTAACAAAGGAAGGTAATAGACAACAACTATCGGAAATGAACAAACAAAGAATTCATAGTTTGCAGTTTTATTTCGTTAATTACAGGTTCATACTAGCGAGTATCGGTACATCACATGCTCATCTTTTAACTCGTTGGTCAAAGTTCAACCTTGAAGTAACTTTCTGTCAAATAAATTAAGCATTTAAAACTATTTAAAATGCAGTGCAAACATATATAACTGTAATTTATACAATACGGCATGGTATTTTACAAGCGCGTGCTATTACCGGTAGTAGTTGATACAATTTACGCTTTTTTCGGACACTTCAATTTCAACTCTAAGTTTTCGGACACCTGTATTTTGTGAATATGTTTCGTATCTCAGTTTTCGGACACGAATTTTTTTTAATTATTTTTAAGTGTCCGAAAACATAGAGTAATTACGGTAGGCAATAAATCGTATACGGTAAAAAGGGTCGAAAACATCAGTTATACTTATCAACATGATTTTGTTGGATATATAAATGGAAATAAGTTTTGGCTTGACAAAATTTTGGAAGCGATCTCCTAATGTAAAAGAGCAGCATTGCAAAATCCACAAATGTGATTCATATTTACCTACCGGTAAGCCTAAAAAAGTATTCAGTTACAAAAAGTAACTTAAGCATTAAAAAAATACTTGAAAGGGTGGAGTAAAAGCTTTAACCGAACCCGTCTGATAAAAATTAAAACAAAATTGCGTCATGTAAAACCACATATGGAGATACGTGCTAGTCATAATAAATATGTGAGTTCATGGTCTTGGTTATATAAACAGTAATCCCGCAAAACAAAGTTTAGTTTACTTAATTACTTTGAATGCGTCAATAACATCTGACAAAACAATTGAGGTTAGAGAGTTCACGTCCTGGTCAGCTGCCTAGCTGCAAAATATTTCGGGTTATGCAAGACACCTGTTAACATGTAATGTTTTGTTTATGCATTTGTTTATTTGATTACGAAAGCTCTTTATTGACAGACCTGCTTGTTTACGTGGAAGTGGTTTCCCATTCTTGGTTCTCTTATGCACTTCGATGCATCTTATAGAGTGCTAGCTCGTCGTTATTTGTACCACCCGTGTGTTTTGCATGATGGCGAATAGTCACTAATTGTCCAAGGGCGCTAAGTGGCTATGAACGAAATCTTATCATTGGCAGACCTATAAGATAGCTAAGAAAGCTAGACCGTGCAAAATATGCGTCTTATATCAAGGGGAATTTTTTATCGACAAAAAAGGGATCAAAGCGGATTTGTTTAATCAACAAATAATGAAAAACTGGTCTTTTCCTAGTCATTGTGGAAAAACTCATATAAATGCTAGTAATATATTGTGTTTCAAATTAAATTGAGATATAGAGTCTAATAAGCAAAAGACATCACTTACTTACTTACTTAGTCCTCTTCGCCCACTTCTGGGCATAGGGCCTTGACTACTGTACGCCATTGGGTACGGTCCTGAGCCATGCGCTTTGCTTCACCCCATGAAAGATGGAGAGGCTTTAGCTCTGTCTCAAGAGTTCTCCTCCAGGTGGTTGCTGGTCTTCCTCTCTTTCTCTGGCCTTGTGGATTCCAGTCCAAAACCTGTCTGGTGATGTTTGGTTGGTCTCTTCGGAGGGTATGGCCAATCCATTTCCACTTCCTCTCTTTAATGGTGGTGGTGATTGGTTTCTGTCTCGTCCTCTTCCAGAGATCTTGGTTGGAAATTCTGTCTGGCCATCTGATTCGAAGGATGTTGCGGAGGCATCTGTTGATGAACACCTGTAGTTTGTGATCTAGCGCTTTGGTGCGTTTCCAGGTATCCGATCCATACAGCAGGACAGACTTCACGTTCGAGTTGAAGAGGGTCAGCTTTGTGGTTAGCCTTAGGTGCCTGTTTCTCCAGGTATTCCTTAGCAAAGTAAAGGCACACTGGGCCTTACCAATTCAGACTTTGACATCCTCATCAGCACCTCCTGTCTTGGAGACGACACTTCCCAGGTATACAAAGCTGTCCACTTCCTCCAGCGGCTGGTCTTCCAGCAGAATGGGCACTGTGCGAGTAGCATTGATGCGCATTGTCTTCGTCTTGCTGGAGTTGATGGATAGCCCTGTATCTCTAGCTGTGTCGACTAGGTTTTGAATCTTCTCTTGCATGTGTTGGAGAGTATGGGACAGCAGGCTTATGTCATCTGCAAAGTCCAAGTCTTCTAGCCGTTTGGTAATGGTCCACTGTATCCCACGTGGTTGATTATTTGTGGTGGTCATTATCCAGTCGACGACAAGCGAGAAGATCAGAGGGGAAATCAAACAGCCCTGTCGTACGCCGGTTGTCACTTTAAAGGATGGGGACAGTTCGCCATTGTGGATAACATTGCAGGTGGTGTTTTCGTAAAGGCTGCGGAGTATGTTAATGATTTTGTCTGGAAGGCCATAGAACTTCAATATCTTCCACATTGTAGCTCGATCTACCATATCGAACGCCTTTTTGAAATCTATGAAGGTAAAAGACAAAAGATATTTCTTAATTTATAATTTCGGTTTGGGAACGGGTCCGTTTGCTTTGGAATCGGGTCCGTTTTACGGCTTTTTTTACTTAGCAGAAAAACCCCTGTGCTATCACACTGTTTTGTTCTGTTCATAAAATACTTTCACCACAGGAGGATTTATAAGGGAGCGGAAACTGTGCAGAGCTTCCACATCAACAACTCATTGACCAAGAATTGCACCTGTTATGACATTAGCACCTCCCATTTATTCGGCTACGTTTGGTCTTTGAGCTGAGGCCGTTGGGCTCCTTTGATGCTCTCGCACAACTTATATACTAAGTATGAAGACAGACACAAGCAAAGACGCCATTGGGAACAACACTTACAACGCCTTCATTATAAAAAACAAAATATATCGCGCATAACAGCCGTGATCATTAACTATTAATTATAAAGCAGCAGTCATACCACTGTTAATGCTCGAACATCATATGGAAATAATGTAAGAACTTTATGCTCCAAATGTGTAATTATAAAGTAATTCGACGCAATAGATTCTGATATTACTTTATAATTATCAAGGTGATTAAGTGGTTCAAAAGACATATTATCTGTGAGCAGCAAGTAATTTTGCCAGTAGTCTCATGAAAGAATCGCTGCCCATCAGAGACATAACTGACTAAAATTTGTTTGGGTACAAAGCGGAGATTTTTGCAGTGCGTGAATCAACCTGTAATAAGTCATTCGAGATAAAATAATCAGTTTATCCGGAGATTTTTGTCCGGAATTCATGCTGTTGAATTTGACTGGAACAGCAAAATTATAATTATGACCTAATATCTAGTAAAAAAAAATAAGACTATGTTTTGTATAATATGTTAATGCATTTCTTTTCAGTTAGAGCAAACAACATAATGGGGTTAGTGAAACAAAAGACATAATCATTTATCCGTTTTATTAATAGGAATAATATAGACTTAAACACTAACAAATACAAAACTTCAAATAAAGACACGATGAACTCAATAATAAGGAAATGCCTGTATAAACGTGCAACCTATCCAAAACAAATCTATGTGATATGTGTAGTGAACATATTGAAACAATTGAACACCTTTTCTGGAAGTGTAAACATATTCAATCTCTATGGAATCAATTGATAACCTTTCTAGAGAAACAACAATTAAATGAACTTTTACTCTTAGACATTAGTTTAGGTGTAAATACCTTCAAAATACAAGAGGTTAATAACGCTGTGAATAACATAATTATATTAATAAAATATTTAATATTCAGCATGAAATACAGAAAATAAAAACATACAATGAACTGTTTCATCAATTATTTAAAACTAAAGATTCAAATTGAAAAAGAAATAGCCCTAAACAATGATACTCTTCATATATTTGAACAAAAATGGTAGCACATTAAACTTTCATAAACAAGTCCATTATGCTTTCTACCCTTTTTATGCAACTTATCCTTATTCATAATTAGTCTGTTGTTTTTGTTTCCTAAAAATCCCTAACGACCAAAGAAAACAATACATATTAACCTTTTTTTAAATAAAAAGGAAAACCACAATGTCAAAAAAGTATATATTAGCATATCTTGTATAACATGTTTGAACATTATTGCTGCCTCATGGTATCATTTTGTTTTTATGATCACATACATGTTTACATTGTATGTCTTAAAGTGAATAAAAAAAATAAATAATAAACGTGCGGATATATGAAACCCTGGATTGTGCAAACTGCATAAGAGCCACGCTATGTGAAAAGCGGTTTAATGCATGTTCGTACATTGTCGTCCCAATCCGTAAATACTTATCAGGGACGATACTTTCCGCTTGAATGATATTTTTCGTTTCATAAAAGTCTACTCTTAGCAAAATTCAAGTTCAGGCGGAAAGTGTCGTCCGTGATTAGCCTGTGCGGACTGCACAGGCTAATCTAGGACGACGCTTTACGCACATTCATTAAACCCCCGTTTCACAGAGCGTAGCTCATATATAAAAGAAAAGGTGTAGGTAGAATTTAAAATACATACTTTAGATGGGGTTGCCATGCATACTAAGATACAACATCGAACAATATAGTCCATAAACTCTTTTATTTGCTTTGTTAAGCCAAATGTTTGAATAGTGTAGCGACAACCCCATCATCATAAAACGCGCATCATACTGCTGAACTACCCAACAAAGACGAAGATTACAATCTTATGATGATCAATGTCGACAATGCCATCAGTGATTACCGGAACAGAAACAGGAAGCCTAAGGCGAGAGCCAGTGATTAGTGGGTAACAATCATGGATAATCTACAACTGTATTTGTTTCACATTCTAATCGGTATGTAAATCACTTCCCACAGTCTACTATATTGTCGATCTCATGTATGTTAAATCATATTATTGTCAAAAGTATTGTTTGCAGCTTCGAGGTATGCATATACTATCGAATAACACTGTCCACGATATGTATATTATACTTATTTTTGGACAAAGTCGTTATAAACAATGTAATACCTCCCATATAAAATAGTTTCACTTATACTTAATTATGTTGCATAATTTGCCGATCTACACTCCTTATGTATAAACTATCAAAATGTATCCTATTATATAATGTGATTAACTTGTAACTTGGTTGTTACAGTTCAGATTGATTCGATTTTAGCTTAAAACTAATTCTGATTTTTTATTTGCAATTGATTGCATAAAAAATGTACGCGGTAAAATATGGCTTTCTGTTGAATAAAATAGCATTTACCAATGACCAAAATGTATATTTAACTATTCTTAACACGTGTTATTTATATGACCAATATTGTTTTTGTTTACATTTTCTCATGGAAAGCAAATGTACTTTAAACAAATAAACTGTTTATCCTTAACTAAAAGGTCAGTTTTCTATAAATACAAAGCAGACTCAAGTTCCTCGTGCTTTCCGTAAATAACTGTACCATACAGATAAACATTCATGAGACATGCCATACTCGAGGGTCATTTATAAAACATATTTTTCTACCATAGAAAGTTATATTGTTCCGAATATCTTAGATTTTTAACATATAAAATAGTATCTACTATAAATTAGATTTGAGATATTACTTAAACATAAATAAGTGCAAACAAATAAGTTGCTAAGCTGAAAATAAAATTGAGTGTTAAATCGTTTGTTGATTAGTGTCTTTTCTTTTTTCATTGTTAGCAAAAGCCTTGTAGACGACCCTCTAACTCCCCTTGCGAGTATTATTGACAGGTTTCTTTGTAGCCTTAATAACACTGTCTATAATCATATTGGAATAGACAGGGGATATGTAACTAAACGTATATGTTTGGTTTATTGAAAATGCATTTTAACACGCCGGGTATGCGAATACTTCGTTTACGGATGGCACTTCACTTACAGAGAACAACAAACGCCACGCGCGAGAGGTGAGTTCTTCAGCTTTTTTGTATTTATGTTCTGTTTATTTGGTTTTTAGACACAGAACATTGTTTGGGTGATTAATGGTATAGCACTTCGTATTGCGAAGAAAGAAATTCGCGGAAAAACGGTGAATTATTTAAAAAAAACGATAAAATTTCATCGATAATCAGCATGAATTGAATGATCAGTACATATTTAAACAAAATAAACATACTTGGAAATAAATCAAGAACGTGCTTACTATTCGAAATAAAATATCAATATATCCAGTAATGTTACAACATGTTACATTTTAGTTAACTAATGTATTTGAGAAAATTAAAATGTTTTAAGAGTCGCATGCACATTTTTCATCTGCACTTCGTTTACCGATCATCTAAAAAACAATGGCACTTCGTTTCCTGACATCTAGACACTTTTTTCCAGATATAACACACTCGTATTTTTTGAATCAAAAATGCAGAATTCGCTGTGGAATACTGTTAAAGTAAGCAGGCAATAAATAAAAATGTATGTACTTAGTACGCAAATAAAAAACGAATAACCGAAGCATGTTCTTATCCCTTTGAAATATGATTATGATTTGGTATAAATGTGAAAGATAAATGTTAAACAAATTGGATATGTCTAATGAGTAAAATCTTTATGACCATATATTTTAAATTACGTTCTAAGCGGTTGATCTAAAGCATTTATCTTTATGTCCAAATGAAGGTACTAAGGCTATTTTCTTTTATATTAGATAGCATGTCATGAATAATCACTCTGCTTAAACTGCCTCTCAGAGATTAATATCAGCAGCGATGCAGGTTCGAAATTCTATTGGAACTTTTTGGCTCAATGCCAATAAACGAAAATAGCAATAAAAGAACGGGCGGGGTTGATTTAATCACACGATAGTGGTGTAAAAATTATGCATATCCGTCTTTTTTTAATATAAACACAACACATGCTGCATATGAAGTTCTATCCAATATAGCACCCTAAACTTCGTTTGTGTGGGTATACTAAGTACTGACTCCATAATATGACATTTAAACATTTTATGTACGCATTCCTTTTTTTCCAGAATCAGTTGATTTTACGATTTAATTTTAACCGTGATTCTTAAAACTCAACCAATACAGTGATTTAGGGTCAGGTGAATCGCACTTCGAGCAAACGTTAGCGTTGCGTAAAGGAAAGTGCTCCCTATAAGCAGGGCTCAAAATACAGGGAGTTTTACCATTCTCTTTTTAATTCTGTTGCTACGCATAAGTATCGTCTTGATGATGCGATTCAAATAAGCACAACCGACATAGGATTTTATGAAGAACAAATGTGTATTTGCGTCATAAAGACCCCTTCACTACCGTTATCTAGAGCCCTGCTATAAGTAAAATTAAACACGATTGTGTTGATTCGCATTATCCGTACACATTTATTTAATAATAAATATTATCTTATTTGAAAATTGCAATTATAATAAACATAGTATAAATTAATAGTCATGTGATTTTTGAAAAATATATTTTAAAAATGTTTCGTATGAATAGCCATAATATAAATAAATGCATTTGAGGTAGAAGATAAAACTCAGTTATTAGAGTGCCCGCTTTGTTGAGAGTCTCCGTAATCTGAAGTGCCCTTTATCGGTAAACAAAGTGGCTGCAACTTTATGTATGCCACCTATTACAAAATGTACTATCTTTGTTTATATTTCATTGAATGCTATCAAAATTTCAGTATTTGAAGCACAGTGATTACTCTACATGCTGGAATAGCAAAAAATTTCTTGCAATAATTCTAAGTAGTTTTATTTTGTTAAAATGTTTACTGTTCATCCAGTTTATGCTGTTTTCCGATCAAATTTTCTATTTTTTGGGCAAAACTGTTCCATTCTTCCGTGAAATTGTGTATTCCCAATACAAAAGGATACACCATTTATCAACTCGACCATGTGTCTTGTCTTAAAAACTAATCTTTAGGATATAACTTTAAATAAAACAGAGGAACTTACCTCTAGCGCGTGGCGTTTGTTGTTCTCTGTTAGTGAAGTGCCATCCGTAAACGAAGTATTCGCATACCCGGCGTGTTTAAGCATGTTTAATGACAATTTTTTACAAGTCTTGAGATTGGTGTTAATACAATTAAAACTGACAAACAGGACGGTAAAGCCTGTACCTGTTTTAGAAATTCAACTGTAAGTATTTTACCGATCGCTGCCTTTGTATACACGATTTATTTTTGTATTGAAGGCATGTGTAATATTATCAAATTTCTACTGTTAAATAAAATCAAGGAAAATTAAATTTTGACTTGTTAAAAATTATCTTGTCATTTCGTTATAGTTGTTCATACGAAAAAGATACCAGTGTATGTGTTGTATATAACCCACGAAATTGAAACACCACAAAGATCACAATCAACGGTAAAAGCATTATGCGGGGATTAACAGTCTGCGTTTGTTCAACTATTAATCTTTGTTTTCTTAGTTTTCAATAAAAATTCCGTTACGATTGTAATTGTTCTTCTTTCTGTTTAATTTGTTTGCACGATGTTCTCACTAAATATAAATGATTGTATATGCAGGACAGCCCTGTCTGATGGTCGATACAGATGGCGTCACGACAGGGTTCTTGCTTCAATCGCCGATCATCTAGATCAAGCACGAAAAGCGCAGAAGATGACCAACAAAGGCCCCTCATTCATTTCCTTTGTCAGAGCCGGAGAAGAAGGGGCAAAGGCCAAACGCGCATGTGGGATGCTTGGAACGGCAACAGATTGGAGAATGGAAGCAGACTTGAAGAAACAGCTCAAGTTTCCACAGGAGATCACCGTTACAAACCAGAGACCCGACATAGTACTGTGGTCAGCTGCATCAAAACAGGTTGTGATGGTGAAGCTCACAGTACCATGGGAGGAGCGGATTGAAGAGAGCTTCGAACGGAAGCGCGAAAAGTACCAGGCCCTCACAGATACCTGCACAGAGAAAGGCTGGAAGGCATGGTGTTTTCCAGTGGAGGTGGGCTGCAGAGGTTTCCCAGCACAATCACTGTGGCGCACTTTCAGCAGACTGGGGGTTACAGGACAGGTCCGGAAACGGGCCATATCGGTTGTTGCACGTGAAACAGAGTCTGCTTCCTTGTGGCTATGGCGGAAGAGAGAGGAGAAGTGGATAGGGGGACACAGGGCTGTCGACTAGGGACTGGCCACCGAGACCTGGCAGATGAGGAAGTGTTACGGAAGCTTACTATCTCCTTGCCGGAAATTGATCACTTCCGGTCGGCACACCATAGGAGGACGTAGTGGGACAGTGCCGAAACGTCCGATGAATATGAACCCACCTGATGAAGGAGATAGTAGCAGCATCACGGCTGTATCTGACAACTGTATAGCTGCTAGATATAGTACCGAATATTACTGTCTTATAATTGGGGCAATTTTGTGTGCACTGTTTGTACACTGCATATGTTTTACTTCTCACTTTTGTTGTCATTTTCTTTATTTTTTTCTGTTTATCTGTTTTTGTTTGCCATGATGTGTGTTAAGTTATGGAAAGTTTTGCGAACTTTAGCATGTTTTTATTGCATTTTTGTTCGTTTGGACGGATATAAACTGTATTGTGTATTGACTATAATTGTGTTTTGTGTACAGACTGCTGTAATGGCTTATTATTTTTGTTGTCTATGGAATGTTTACGAAAATGTAATCCTGTGTCTTGAGAATGGATAATTTAAAGAGTGTATCATACAACTGTCGAGGTTTAAATGATGTTTCGAAAAGAGCTGATGTTTTTAAATGCCCATATATATTGCTTACAGGATTGTCATTTCACTTCTCTAATGGAAAAACACTTTTACTCACATTGGGATGGAGAATGCTACTTTAGTTTTGGCTCTTCCAATTCAAGAGGAGTATGTATTTTATTTAATAAATGTTTGCATTGTCGGCTCGGGTACTACTTACATGTACCCTGGGTACTCTTAAGTTTACTTACATGTACCCCGGGTACGGTAAATAAACTTAAACATACCCGTAAATATTAGATTGTATCCGAGTTGTATATCCGCCCAAAACCCGATGTCGTAAAATTTGCTACCGATTAACGTAAAACGATATTGTTTACCTTAAACAAACTTCTCTTTTAAAAAATCTGCATCAACATGCTTTTTTAGAATGAGTGTTGAGAGGACGCCGTAGGAATAATCAAGAAATCAAGAATGCGTCTCTGTTTCTGCTTTTATTTCCTTCATGTATAATGACGATAACGATATACAGTAGAATCTCTGTAAACCGGACGGTCTCGGGACCGGCCTGATCGTCCGGTTTTCAGAGAGTTCCGGTTTACCAAGAGTATGCATATTGCCGAAATATACATGGTATGCATTGTGTACAGAATCACATAAAAATAAAACAAACCATATACATTTACATGTACCATGTGATAACTGTACGCAGGTACTGATGATGTTAATTGCATTCTTAAAAAATGTGTTTTTAATCGATTAAAAGCAAAAAAATTCCATACCAACTTGTTTTGATTAATCCCAAAGTGAGCGTTGTGCTTTATACATGTACGTACGTGGCATTTGTCATATAGGCGAGTGACGACACAAATAAGATTGTTGTAGATACACGATTTATTATTAAATACATACATACATGTACCACATTTCATAAAACATACACACAAGCAAAAAACAGCGTCATAATTATTTTTTAAGATATTCATAATCTCAAAACCTACTAATTCTTGAAGTTACGATTTCACGAAAAAATCCAAGATCACTCTCTGCTTGAACGCACATTTCTCTATTACGATCATATTTTCTGCAATGTTCCTAACTCCTTACTCTAACGTAAACTCTACGCGTCTGCGTTAAGTTGGAGGCTGCGACATTTTAGATGCGTTCGAAATTAGTAAACGGCAATGAATGAATTTGCATACAGATGGATGGATATTTAACAGTCATATTTCTAACAGTTTATCTGACATACAAATAAACAACCATTTCAGCGTTAAAAACATGGCTATAAGATCTTTTGAAATACCCGAGAAGATCACAAGAAAGTGATCGTCGCAACGGCATGCATTAATTTTTTAATTAAATTGTTTATCATAGGCGATAATAAATAATTAATAAAACGATCGAGTCAATCACTTCTTGGTGTTACCGCACGTCTATTATAGACATTCACAGTTTGTTTTACATTACTTAATCGGACTCCCATAACGCGGTAACGACTTGACACCTTTATGGTATGTTTAATCCGATTATCGATAATTGCGCGAGCAAAATGTGCGACACCGCACTCGCTGTGCTGACTAGGTATTGTATTTTTTCACGCCTCGGGCATCTTGAGAATTTAGACCGTCCGGTATACTCAATGTATTTTACGTTGAAAATGACCAAATTTACGGAGATACTCGTCCGGTTTCCGGTTTTCAGAGAGTTCGGTTTATTCAACATTTTTTTAACAAAGAAATAGAAGGAGAAAATACGGGACTGGCCCGACCGTCCGGAATCGGGAGAGTCCCGGTATTCCGAGAGTCCGGTATTGGCAGAGTCTACTGTACGACTAACATTGACGACAATGATCACAAGCATTGACGACTAACACTGACGACAAGCATTGGCGACTAACATTATCGATTCTCTACAACAAATGAAATTAACAATAAAAAATGAATAATGAGATTATAGTACAACAGATATGCTATTCAAAGTTTAATGTAATAGCATACACTCATTAGAATAAAATGTTTCATAAATAACAATTTGAAACATTTTCAATAAATATCGAAATATCTTATACAATATTTATTACACAGCATTAATTAATTGTTAAAACATAATATAAATACCGAATATGGTGTTCCCCATTTAACGGACCTCGCAAACCAAATGTTTCTTTTAAAAAAAATCTATGACGGTAAAACGTGAACGTGCGACGTCGCGGAAAAATATTATACTTGACGACGTCATACAATGACGCGACTTTAAACAATTTAAAATTTAAAATTAAATCACATTAATGATTTTAACAATGAGTTTTGATAATATAAAGACCATTTAACAGAAAATTGACATAAATGTGAACATAATTAATTTTTACAAAATAGCCGACAACAACCAATTTAGTGTTAAAATTCCCGGGTACGTTTTAGTATATATACCGTACCCAGGGTACGAGCCTTACTAACTGTATTATTATTATATCTCACCACCTACCTTTACCTTGTTGTGTTTATCAACCTGAAATGTATGTAAAATCTGGCTTTCTTTTTTCATTAACTTGATTACGCAATTGTTGACGTATCTCGTGGGAAATTATTTGAATCTTTGGATTTAAATGACGACAAGCTGGAAGTGTCATTTTATTTTAAAAACGAATCAAAAATGTATTAAAGTATTGGGTGTTTGTCATGCATAATTCAGTGTTTTCCAGAAAAATTTGAGTAGCCAGTTATATGGCCGACAACTATGCAGTAAAACGAAAGTATTTGTGACATTTACTTGATATATTTGGGAAAAGTAGCCGGCATCAAGAGTAAATGTAACCGGCGAAATCGCCGGCTGCAGGTATTTAAAGAGAACACTGATAATGGCAAACTAAATAAAATAACTCTCTACGACAGGATTACAGCTTTGTAAAATTGTTTTTTGGGTGATAATGGTTAGTTATTCATACAAATGTTATTAAAAAATAGTGTGGTTTAAAATTAATTTTGAGAATGGGAAGAACAGAAAATGAAGATCATACAGGGATGGAAATTAGTGGTTGTCCGTGAGCCCGGGGCAAGTAGATTTTGGCCTGGGCAACTCAATTTCAAAAGTTGGTATTCCGGCCGGCCAACTTGTATTTTTTTAAAGCTTAAAACAATTCAGTGCAATAAAAATTGAATAACAATTGACCACCATGGATCAATACTAGTTAAATAACATTCATTATTTAGGAATAGGAAATGATTCAATTCAGGCTCATAATAATACATCATGCATTGAACATGTGTATTGTCAGCAAATGTATTTAATTATCTATTATTTTATTATAAGAATGTATAATATTCACATGTGCATATTTCTGAGCTCGTTATTCTTTATCTGGGCAACCAAAATACTAAAGATGGTTCCACAAAATAGTAAAAAGTTAGTTTTAATCCCTGGCATATCATTGTAACTTTATTGTTATAAGCATTGCATTAAAGTTGTGATTGAGGTTAGCTTGTTGTTTATAGTATATTTACTTTTTAGATCGACTATTATATATGAAATATATATAGTGGAGCTATCCTACTCACCCCGGCGTCGGCGTACGCGTTGGAATGTTTGCGTACCACCTCAAATATATTTCCTATGTCCATTGACATATTGCTTTTATATTTTGCATACTTCTTTACCAACATGACCCCAATCTATAAACAAGAGCAGACAACTGAATCAAGCATTTTGACAGAATTAGGCCCTTTTTTACTTAGAATATGCATAATATTGATAAATCTATGTTAAAGTTTGCGTACCACCTCAAATATTTTCTATGTCCCTTGACATATTGCTTTCATACATGTATTTTGCATACTTCTTAACCAACATGACCCCAATGTATAAACAAGAGCAGATAACTGTATCAAGCATTTTGTAACAATTATGGCCTTTTTTTCACTTAGAATATGCATATAATTGATAAATCTATGTTAAAGTTTGCGTACCACCTTTAAATTGTCATAACTTCTTTATTATGCTCCCCCCAAATTTTTTAGGGGGAGCATATAGTCGCCGCTTCGTCTGTCCGTCCGTGCACAATTTTTGTCCGGGCTATTTCTCAGCAACTTATGACTGGAATTCAATTAAACTTTATGGGAAGCTTCACTACCAAGAGGAGATGTGCATATTATCAGCCGGTTCTGGTCGGATGATTTTTCACAGAGTTGTGGCCCTTTGAAATTTTCCATTAACTGTACATATAGTGCGATTCTTATCCGGGCTATTTCTCAGCAACTAATGACCGGAATGCAATGAAACTTTATGGGATGCTTCACTACCAAGAGGACATGTGCATATTATCAGCCGGTTCTCGTCGGATGATTTTTCACAGGGTTATGGCTCTTTGAAATTTTCCATTAAACATATGGTGCAATTCTTGTCCGGGCTATTTCTCAGCAACTTATTACGGGAATTCAATGAAACTTTATGGAAAGCTTCACTACCAACAGGAGATGTGCATATTATCAGCCGGTTATGGTCGGTTGATGTTTCACAGAGTTATGGCCCTTTGAAATTTTCTATAAACTGTACATATACATGTCGTGCAATTCTTGTCCGGGCTATATCTCCCCAACTACTGACTGGAATACAATGAAGCTTTATGGGAAGCTTAACTACCTCCAGGAGATGTGCATGTTATAAGTGGGTTCTGGTTGGATGATTAATTTAGAGAGTTATGGCCTTTTGAAATGTTTAAGTTGCTAAACCATTCATCGTATTATTTTTCAATAGTTATGCCCCTCAAGAAGTTTCCTTTTATCTGAATATATAGTGCAATATTGTGACAAAAAAACTTTGGGGAGCATCACCCGTCTCCGATTGTTTCTTGTTTATCATCAAATTTGATTCATGCTTTGACAAAACAACACTTACCTGACATACCACAATGGACACCACCAAAACTTGAAATAAAATCTTATTAGTTTGTTTTATGTCTTTACAAATGTTCAATTGATTGTGGAAAAATATACCTGAACTCAGAATCGTCTATAAAGTACAACTTCTTTAAAAACAAAAACGATCAATATGTTATAATTACATGTATGGTCCTCTTCCACTTAGAATATGACTATATAACATTGACCTTATTGAATATGAACAATTTCCCCATGATAGCTTTTGTTATACTGTCAAGCACTCGAATAGTCGAGCGCGCTGTCCTCTAAAAGGTCTTGTTATGTCCCCCAGTCTATACTGCGGGACATATTGTTTTTGCACTGTCTGTTTGTTGGTTTGTTTGTTTGTTGGTTTGCGTCAAACTTAAACATTGGCCATAACTTTTGCAATATTGAAGAAAGCAACCTGATATTTGGCATGCATGTGTATCTCATTGAGCTGCACATTTTGAGTGGTGAAAGGTCATGGTCATCATTCAAGGTCAATGGTCAAATATATGGGGGACATATTGTTTCACAAACACATCTTGTTTATTACTCCTATAAAAGCTGAAATAGTGTCTACAATCTTAATGTACAGCACCGTTTCATTTGCAATCAATATTTAAATAATTCCATATGAGTGCTACATTTAATTACAGTGTATAATTCTTTTTGAAACAAAAATGATTTTTTGCCCACATTTTTTTATGATTTGATTAATTAAACGCTTATATTGTGATTCTCTCATGAACGTTTTATTATCGATTGTAGAATAAATAGAATTCAATGTTAATGTCTGTCAGTGTTATACTAATTCCTAATCGGATTTCATTGATATTTTGATAACTTTTAATCTTATACCTGGGCCGAGTTCAAAAATGGTTCCGTCCGCTTAAAACCATGGCCGTTAGGGGCAGGGCAGTTTTCCTTACATGGGTATAGTAAAATCTTTTTAACACTCTAGAAATCACCTTTACTGTCTATCCTTCAAGAAACTTGGTCAGGTCATTTGTTCTAACGATATCTTGGCTGATTTGTTTATGAATATTTATCTTCAAAACTAACATTGGGCATATAAATTAAGCATGTATGTTTCATAAAGTACTTTCATTTTTTAGCTCGGCTGTTTTTGGAGAAAACCCTAGGTATTGTCATAGACAGCTCGTCGTGTCGTGTCGTGTCTTTCTGCCGTCCGGGGTCCGCCATGCTAAAACCTTAACATTGGCTTTAAAATCAAAGTACTTCCACCTACAACTGTGAAACTTCATATGTAGATGCACCTTGATTTGTTCTACACGCCACACTCATTTTTGGGGCACTAGGTCAAAGGTTAAGGTCACTGTGACCTCTTAAAAAAACATTCTGACAAGCTTTCATTATTCAAAACTGCACCCGCAGCCGAGCGTCGGCATCCGTTATGCTGTGCTCTTGTTGTGATGATAGTTTAGTTCCTTAGAGTCTCAGGTGAGTGCCTTTGGGCCCATGGTCGACTTGTTGGGATACTAACGCTGAATGGGTCAAGGTCTCCCCCCCGATACTACTTCCCCGTACCCCGGGTACTTTGAAGTATACTTCACCGTACACCAATTTTAATCTTTCCTAATATGGAATGAGTGATGTATTGGACGTCATCATTGATGACGTTCAATCGAACGAATGATAAAGGGGGCTAAGTTTCGTTAAGCTGAGGCAAATCACTGCGATTTGAGCGCCTTGAAAACTGGCCGAACACGTTTGCTGAAATTTGACATGTATATGGACAAGAATGCGATCTACCTGTTGGGGTAGGCGTTATACCTGGGAAAAATCAAGTTTTCGAGTATTTTGTGTTTAATTTTTTTTCTGCGAAACACAACGCGCGTAGATAAACATTGTGACGTAACGTCATGAAAAGCGCTTAGGCTAGCTTCCATCTTGTTAAGAAACTAAGTTACGCGTTATTAATTCAATATAATATACAGTTATGCGTTAAATCTATAAACAACGACGTTATCATTGTGTTTAAATATCAATACGAAGTACACATGCATGTCTTTTGTGCAGATCGAGTGTGGTTGTTTAGATATTCATGACATAAATCTATGTTATTGTGTGCGACGAGTTGAAGGTTTACACGGCGAGGCTTTCCGAGACGTGTCGGATAAATGTAAGTACACACTGGTATTAACAAGGTATTCTATTTATCCGATAATATCTTTAATATACATGATAATCATGAGACAAATACATTATTAATTTAGGGTTTAATTATTGAATCAATAAAGAAACGTGAGCAGTAAATCAATTAAGTATAAACAACTAGCTTACCTTAATGACGACAATAATCCAATATAATATAACAATTACAATTATGTATGATTAACACACAATCCGAAATACGTTTTTGCATTCGTTCGATGCTTTAAACAAATAAATAACTGTTAAAAACATCCAGAGAATTTAACTTAAAATTGTTTGTTTTGACAAATAAATTACGTCACACAACATACGTCATAAATTGCGCAATCAGTTGCATGCAAAATAAAAGTACGGAAAGCCGGTTTTGAGAAATGTTTATATAGAGGAGCAAAAAAGTATGATATAAACAATAACAAACGATAGAGTGGTGACGGACTTCTCAAAATAGCATTAATTGAAATAGTTTCATGTATATTAAAATATCTGTGATATCTTTGGATATCATCATCAAATACACAGAAAAAATAAAATACAATGTAAGTATCACGTGTACTTGAATTTGTCCGACGAGTTGAAGAAAGGTTTACACGGCGAGGCTTGCCGTGAGCAAGACATCATTAGCAGCATAAAGTGCGTAACAAATAAACAAAATAATCAAACATAATTATAATTTAACGTAGCACATTAAAATATCTATTGCAACTGACACCGTTTTGTAGCGAAATTTGATGACTCAATTTCAGCTTTAACAAGAGTTATAAAAAAAACTTAATTTAGTATAAACGTCACGCTTACATAAATGACATCGTTAATCCAATGTTTGTAACAATAAATTGACTACTTTAATCCAAAGTTTATAACAAACAATTTGAAAAGATATGCACTTTCACCTTCATTAATCCATGTCTTTATCGAAACTTAGTTCAAACCACACAATTGTATTGTATTCCTATCTATGTTTACATTTATGCATGATGAACACACAATCCGAAATACGTTTTGCATTCGTTCGATGCTTTAAACATATAGTTTACAGATAAAAAAACACAACGACATGTCCTTAAATTCCAGAGAGTGTAAATAAAACCATTGTGTTTCGTCACCGAAATGACGTCACACAATGTACTGCGTAGAACATTTCGTAATATAAAATCAAAGCGCTGATTGCATTGCAAAATGAATTCAACACTATCTTGAACGCAAAGCTATAATGATGTTTCAATTAAATACACAGAATTTTGTAGACACAGAAAAAGGCTTAATGCTAGTCGATAGTGTTTAAGATGGGGATGTCCGACACACTGCAGTTGTTTGCTCTTTTCACGTTTTTAATATTATAGTCATGGGAATTGAAGTTCTACTTTTTAAGGTAGCTAATCGAACGGCCTCGAAAAAATAAACATATCTGCGAGTATTATGGTTACTATCATGTGATATGTATATTAAGTTTTTGCGAGAAGTTTGGTTACCATCATTAAATGCACAAAAGAAATAGGTTTTCAATTTTATTTCATCTCCCCACTCATTCCATCCCGCGAAACCCTTAAGGTGTCGCAACTCTAGTATGGAATGAGTGATGTATTGGACGTCATCATTGATGACGTTCATTCGAACGAATGATAAAGGGGGCTAAGTTTCGTTAAGCTGAGGCAAATCACTGCGATTTGAGCGCCTTGAAAACTGGCCCAGCACGTTTGCTGAAATTTGACATGTATATGGACAAGAATGCGATCTACCTGTTGGCGTAGGCGTTATACCTGGCAAAAATCAAGTTTTCGAGTATTTTGTGTTTAATTTTTTTTGTGGGAACGGGCACGCGCACAAATAAACATTGTGACGTCACTTCACGAACAGCGCTAGAGATCCGCCATCTTGTAACGCAACAAAGAAACTCGGTGTTATTAATTCAACAGACAAATATGATTGTGTTTAATAATCATTAATACAAATGTCTATATTTTGTGCAGCGGATGTTTATTCAGACAGATACGGCCGAATTATGTAAGTATCTTTGTGTACTTTACAGTAGATTTGATAGTGGTAAACAACTGCGTACCGGTAAAGTTCAATCTAGCCGATTTTACTACGCAAGAAATTTAAGTATCTCACTGGCAAAATGAGCTTGACACATAAACAACAACCGGATCCGATTTACATCCACATAATATTGTGGGAATCCGATGCAATGCAAATTACTAATGTTTGATAACGTTTGATGAATTCGTTATATCAATATGCATTAACTTTCAAGGGGAATAATTTTAATTGAAATGTGCGATTCAATGACAGTGTTATATTGGGATAATAAGTCGTTTAGCCGTTATCATGATAAGTATTTAGTTTGTTGTGTTTCATTTTCATTAAAAACATAGTTTTACTGTTTTTTCCTTAAAGTAAAACAGTTCAGTAGTCTTTATATCTTGAATTTTAAATATTGAAATACATGTCGGATATTTCATATTTTCGGACATTGCTACGTAAGATAGTTGTCAACATAATTATTAATATACTGATTTACCTTTTACGCATACAGTTGTGCAACTGTTGTCTACGTAATGATACGCTGTTTAATGTCTATAATGTCTTCCTGACCCTGATGATAATAAGTCTTTAACTCAACAAACCCCAGCAATGTCAAAGGTCTGTCAACATTAGAAAAATATTAGCTAAAGAAACTTCAGCGTACAATTTATATAGTATTGACATACCTGTACGCTGAAGCCAAGCCCGTATCGAAAGTCAGCCAGAGTCGTAACATATTTATGTCACGCTATAAATCAAAGAATACTCATTTTCTTGGATACATTTATACATATATTGGTGAATGAATATAAATTACTGCATCAAGGAATATTTTAAGGTTCAAATGTTTCAAATGTATCTTACAACAGATGAAAATAACTCTCATCAGTCTGAAATTCACAATTTTGACGCCATTGTTGCTTTGTCCAAGACTAGTTTTAATATGGATACTTTCGAACGACCTTGACATTTTTTGCTGAAATTGTAAACATTACTTTCGTTTTCTGAAATCTATTATTTGTGATTAACAACATAAGTCTGGTGGATTAAAAAACTGATTTCAGTGTGAATCGGGTAGTTTTAAATATTTACTTTGAGTTTGTATTTACACTACAATTTGTTCACAAAACAAGCCAGAATATTCTAAAATACCGGGAAATGTCATTCTGAATTTTAAAACACTTGAGCACATGGTACGTTACTAAAAGTAGAAATACCATCATATGACCGTGAAATCCCGGGAGATTCGCATTTCAAGAAAGTCTGTCACATCGCTGTTTTTCTCGATATGTAAGAGCAGAATACATAAATTTTAAATGTTTAAGATAGTATTTTGTGAAAGACTATATCAGTTAAATGTGAAAAATGTCAATCTTTCAATTCAAGTGATTGATATGGGCCAATAACTGCATTTAAAAGCTGTTTTGGACCGGTCTTTGTTAACTGTCAACTTTTCTGGATTTTGTGGTTGACTTTCTTAATGGGGTTGGTCCATAACTATAAAGTCGCGCCAGTCAAACATCATAAAAAGCGACATTTAAAGTTATGGTAGCCAGAATTAGAAAAATATGTACAACTGAGCAATCAATCATCACAGACTGATGTCTCAGGTTAGTGCAGTGATTTTTCCACCAGATTCTCACCAAGGTGATCCCGGTTGATTTCACCACAATTGAATATATGTCAGTACACAAATAAATTATACAGCAGGTAATGACAATCGATAAATGTCTTAGTTTTAATTTAATTGTTTGCACAAATTTGGACACTCTTTGTGTCTGAGATATGTTAGGTTAAATGACCTTTACAACAAAACATACATCTCTGAATCTGCGATACATTACAGTTAAAGTTTAACACATGTAAAATACCAGTATTCAGATCTGAAAATATCCTAAAAAACTCGTATGGTATGAAGTACATATATCTTGTGACGTATTTTTATTTTAAATCTTGAATTTAATGACGACTTGAATTTAATGACGACAAGTCTGACATACAGTTTAATATTTTAATACATATATCGTGTGACATAATTTTATTTAAACTTGATTTTAACGACATTAGTCTGACGCGTGCGGCGTTATTTTATTTAACAGTAAAACAAAAATTAAGTAGACTATCAAAAGAATACAAAAAGTGTACTGGTAAATAAAAACTCCTTCATTCCGTATAAAGATTGTACGTTACAGCAGAGCTCCAGATAACTTTTCTGAGTAATTGGGTAAATACCCACTACTTTTCAGTTCAATTGGGTATTTTCATATTCAATTGGGTACAAAAAAGTCGGTACCCCCTACTTTAATTGACAATTGGGTACTTTTGTATAAAAATTGGGTATGTTCATTGTTTTAAATTCTCACCTGCTTACCTGAATAAGCTGGTAGAAGTTCCACTCTTAATTGAATAGTTTCAGAGATTTTGTGTAATTATGTAGATGTATCCATAATATACAGTCTTGATTTTAAAAAAAAGTTCAACAATTTTTTCCACCAGTTTTCTAACAATGTAAGCACTGACAGCGCTTGCCTCCGACACAATGTCGTCAATAATTAGCAGGGCTCGACATTAACGGTAGTCCGACTGTCCGGGACAACCAAATTTTTAGTCCGGACAAGTAAATATAGAATTTGCTAGTCCGACGGGACAAGCGGTCGTTATAATTTAATTACTTAAAAAAAATGCCTTTAAATCCGTTATTTCTGTGGAGTTACCACAAAACTTTTTCGATTATATTATGTAAACATTTAAACGACAAAGCGCAAGGTATTCTGATAGTTCCATGCAATACTACACCGTGCTGTTTACAAGGGAAGCAACCCTTAACATTTTTCTTTGCCAAGATAACAAGAATATTCTCCCTTGTAAAGAATATGCATTTTACAACACCGGTACACACCGATCTTACAGACAATTTACGAAGTGACGTCATCTCTATGTATAGAATGATTTTACATAGCACAAGTTTTTGTCAGGTATTATGGCTTTGTATGTTTAAAAAACAATAATCTCGAGTTTTCCGTTATTCTAGTCAGTTCTTTTTGTATTGAAATTGCCTACAATTATGTTAACATGTATTTTGAATTATTACAGTCTTTATGATTTGAGCATTTTGGATTATTTCATTATTTTGCAAAGTACTGAGCAGATTAATATATAATGGTCAGGACAAGTTGCTTTTTGGTCAGGACAAGTGAAATTTTGGTCTACTTGACTGACCGGACAAGTGGCTTCAAAAGTTAATGTCGAGCCCTGATTAGTTTCACTATATTTTCCGCTTCTGATTTTGTGTTGCCTGCGGTTAAATATCTTAAAATTGAGTTTCTCTGTGCCTAGGATACGATGTTTCCATTTTTAAGGCCTCACGATTTCGACATTTTCACAACAATAACACGTAGTCACAAAGACACTTTTTTCCGTACATATTATTGTGCTGAAGGTTATACTGAAAGCGCTTGGACAAAGCGGAAAGAATCCGGGTTACTTTATTTCGGACCCGGGTATTTCCGGGACAGATTTACTCGTTATGCAAAGGAAAAATTTGATATGCGTAATGGGCAATTTCAATTGGGTTTCGGTACGCATGGTTTTATTTTTCTATGCGTAATCAGCAATTTTACATTGGGAATTTACGCAAATGCACACCTTATCTGTAGCTCTGTTACACTAATGTGTGAAATAACGTCATTAATAAAACAAAAAAATATGTTTTACCACAACGGTGGCTTATAATGTTTACGAAAACTACAAACAATATAGATTTATGACATAACGTGTTAGAATTTTATCATGCATTTATAATCACTCATAAAGATATTTCAATATACAGTTACATGCATAGACAGTTTTTTAAGCCAGTGCCTTTTGAATTCAGAAAATAAGCAAGATAAACCATAAAATTGGGAAAAATAGATAGTAAACCATAAAATTGAGAAAAATGAGGCATTATTAATATGATTATAAATAACAGAATTACAATAATATTGTTTTTAAGTGCATGATTGAGTGCATTTTTAAATTTATATTATAAAATGCTGCTTGAATTTCTTTTTACCTTTCATACATGTATGTAAAAAAAGAAATATCATCTGCTAGTGCAAAATATGACTGGGAAAGCTGGTTTATGGTCATTTCGTAGCAAAAGAGAAGAAATTAAGTGCATTACATAAATGAATTCATATTTTTGTATCTGGAATAGTTGTATTTTAAATCGATCCTCCACCCTATTATGGCCGAATAAGGGCTAAATTGCTTTCCGACTTGAAATGAAAAGGCATATTGGTTGATCGTGTAGCGTTTATGTGCAAAATTTGAGGGCCAATTGATAAAGCTTGTTGATGCCAAAACAGGTAATAATCATAATTTATTATCAGGTACATGTACACAAGCAAATAAGTATATTTAACCCTTTCATTGCGGGAACCGAATTTTAAAGGCCTTTGAAAACAGTTTGGATCCAGATGAGACGCCACAGAACGTGGCGTCGCATCAGGATCCAAACTGTTTGCTATTCTGATAGTATTTTTTGAAAAAAAATCGAAGAAAATGCTAATTTTAGAAATTCAGCAGACGACATTTTAGCAGACGACAAATTTCCCAGCATGAAAAGGGTTAAGATGCTTAAGGTGTGGAAGACTCATAATCAGGTTTGGTGTCCCTCAAACCCTAAACCTCTTGTTATTCCTTATGCAGTTTGTATAGATAGTGCCGCATCCTGACACGTAAAGCTTGTGCTTTGTTGGCAGCGTTAGTTGGCTGTTAACAGGTTCATTGTGGTTATCTCCACAATCAGTCTGTCCGTCTGTTCTAGCCACTATCTCTTACACCATAAGCACTAGAACCTTGAAACTATGAGCATTATGTGCGACCCTGAACTATTTGGAATTTTGATCTGACCCTTGGGTCAAAAGTTATAGGGGTTGGGGTGGGGACGGGTCAGAGATTTTCACTCATTTTTAGCTCGACTATTATATATGAAATATATATAATGGAGCTATCCTGATCACGTCAGCATTACCGTTAGCATGCACATGTTAAAGTTTGTGTACTACCCTAAATATTTTCTTTGTCCTTTAACAAATTACTTTTATATTTTTATGCCCCCCCCCCTTCGAAGAAGAGGGGGTGTATTGCTTTGCACATGTCGGTCGGTCTGTCGGTCCGTCCACCAGGTGGTTTCCGGATGATAACTCAAGAACGCTTAGGTCTAGGATCATGAAACTTTATAGGTACATTGATCATGACTCACAGATGACCCTTATTGATTTTGAGGTCACTAGGTCAAAGGTCAAGGTCACTGACCCGAAATAGTAAAATGGTTTCCGGATGATAATTCAAGAACGCTTATGCCTAGGATAATGAAACTGGATAGGTAGATTGATCATGACTCGCAGATGACCCCTTTAGATTTTCAGGTCACTAGGTCAAACGTTAAGGTCACGGTAACCCGAAATAGTAAAATGGTTTCCGGATGATAACTCAAAAACGCTTATGTCTAGGATCATGAAACTTGATAGGTACATTGATCATGACTCGCAGATGACCCCTATTGATTTTCAGGTCACTAGGTCAAAGGTCAAGGTCATGGTGACCCAAAGCAGTAAAATGGTTTCCATATGATAACTCAAGGACGCTTATGCCTAGGATCATGAAACTTCATGGATACATTGATCATGAATCGCAGATAAGCCCTTTTGATTTTCAGGTCACTAGTTCATACATGTACTTCTTAACCAACATGACCCTAATCTATAAACAAGAGCAGACAACTGTATCAAGCATTTTGACAGAATTATTGCCCTTTTTATACTTAGAATATGCATATTATTGATAAATCTATGTTAAAGTTTGCATACCACCTCAAATATTTTCTATGTCCTTTGACATATTGCTTTCATATTTTGCATACTTCATTACCAACATGATCCCAATCTATAAACAAGAGCAGACAACTGTATCAAGCATTTTGACAGAATTATTGCCCTTTTATACTTAGAATATGCATATATAATTGATAAATCTATGTTAAAGTTTGCAAACCACCTCAAATATTTTCTATGTCCTTTGACATATTGCTTTCATATTTTGCATACTTCTTTACCAACATGATCCCAATCTATAAACAAGAACAGACAACTGTATCAAGCATTTGACAGAATTATTGCCCCTTTTATACTTAGATAATTGAACATTTTGCTTAAATTGCCATAACTTCTTTGTTTATGATCACATTTGATTCATACTTTGACAAAACAACACTTACCTGACATACCACAATGCACTGCACCCAAACTATCCCCCATGCCCCACCCCAGAATCCCCCCCAAATTTTTTTTTATAATTATTTTTGAAAGTTCATCTTTTAAATTACCACCAACCCACATAAACCCCCGCTCTCCATGATGGCTTACATTAACCTGTCAAGCACTCGAAATCTCTTATGACAATACGGTCAATCTCAACCATGCATGGCCGCATTACAAACCCTGGGGGCGCCTCCTGGGTCAAACATGCGGCGTGGGAATACGCGTCAGCCTCTGCCGCACCATTTTTCACCAATTGACTTCAAATTAATACTAAAGATTTCTTATGACAACACAGTCTATCTCGACCATCCATGTTCACATTACACACCCCAGGGCCCTGCCCACTTTGGTGGTAAAGATCCCAAGCTATTTCAGCATGATTAAAATCCAAGCCATTTTTGTGGTCAAGACCCGAGCTTTCTCACCATAATTAAAATCCTAGCCAGTTTGGAGGCAGAGACCCCGAGCTATTTCAGCATAATTAAAATCCAAGTCAGTTTAGTGGTCAAGATCCTGAACTATTTCGGTATAATTAAAATCCAAGCCAGTTTGGTGGTCAAGACCCCGAGCTTTTTCAGCATAATTAAAACCCTAGCCAGTTTCGTGGGGGAGACCCTGAGCTATTTCAGCATATTTAAAATCCAAGGCAGTTTAGTGGTCAAGATCCTGAACTATTTCGGTATAATTAAAATCAAGGCCAGTTTGGTGGTCAAGAACCCAAGCTTTTTCAGCATAATTAAAATCCTAGCCAGTTTCATGGCCGAGACCTCGAGCTATTTCCGCATATTTAAAATCCATGCCAGTTTGGTGGTGAAGATCCTGAAATATTTCGGCATAATTAAAATCCAAGCCAGTTTGGTGGTCAAGATCCCGAGCTATTTCAGCATAATTAAAATCCAAGCCAGTTTGGTGGTCAAGAACCCGAACTATGAGCATAATTCAAATCCAAGCCAGTTTGGTGGTAAAGATCCCGAGCTTTTTCAGCATAAATCCAAGCCAGTTTGGTGGTCAAGACCCCTAGCTTTTTCAGCATAATAGAAATCCAAGCCAGGTTGGTGGTCAAGATCCTGAGCAATTTCAGCATAATTTAATTCTAAGCCAGTTTGGTGGACATGACCCCGATTTGTTTCAGCATAATTAAAATCCAAGCCGTTTTGGTGGTCAAGACCCCAGGCTATTTCAGCATATATTGTTTTCGGCATAATTTTTTCTTACCCAATTGTTTTCGTACACACATTTTTTTGGTACCAATTTTTTTCTGTTTTTTGACAGAATACTGCCCCCTTTTATAGTTAGAAATTTGGTTAAATTTTGTGTTCAGGTCTACTCTTATCCTATTTGTGTTAAGGTCTACTCTTATCCTAAAGTATCAAAGCTACATCGTCTACTTAATGTTATAAGTCATGTAACTGACATTTTTATACATTTTATCTTTTTTTTCCATTGTGCTTTTTATTAAGGTGACATACATCAACTGTTTAATAATAAAAAGTAGCATAACTGATATTTAGTTAAATTTTCAGGAGAAGGAAAAAACTGCTTTATTGAAATAAAATAGGGATACTAACAGAGTAAAACAAACACATGGGATATTTTCAGATTTGAATACTGGTATTTTACGCATCTTTAGGCAGTTCTGTGTACCAAGGATAAATACAATACTTAAACATTCATGTACAATGCACAATACTAAAAACCTGAATTGTAACTGTAATGTATTTCAGATTCGGAGATGTCTGTGTTGTTTCTAAGGTCAGGTGAAAAATTAAGTTTATATGTTTATAGGTTTAAAATTGCAAATTGTCCTCTTACTTGCCCTTGTATTTCAAGATAGAATACTTTCCTTCCCAGAGGAAAGAGATCTGGGTTTGAATCCCAGTGGGGGCTTCAGAGGATGATTCATTTTAAGAAAAATAAATATATTTGCTTTACTTTGTCTCTAACTTAACCAAATAACTCTGACAATGCCTTTACAAGTTAGCAGTTTTTGATAATTCAATTATGCAAGAAACATGTATAATTTTAGGGTAGACTAAGACAGCAAACTAAGAATGGGCATCCATTTTAGTTTTTTAAGTCAAAACAACAATAAATGCATATAGGAACACATATTTAAATTAAAAATGCAACAATCAGAGGACATAATCAATTAAATAGTAAATGACTACTTTAAATATTTTTGAGCACTGTTTGTTTTTCAGAGATTTGTGAATATGCCGTTTAATGTTCTTCCCATTGAACTAATGCAATATGTGCTATGGAACTGGAATCATATAGTGTTGGAAAGCTGATGTTTCACGTCCAGAGGGTCCTTGCTTCCTGAAAGCTGAAAATTGTATATGATCTCCCCACTCATTCCATCCCGCGAAACCCTTAAGGTGTCGCAAGTCTAGTATGGAATGAGTGATGTATTGGACGTAATCATTGATGACGTTCAATCGAACGAATGATTAAGGGGGCTAAGTTTCGTTAAGTTGGTGCATATAGCCGCGATTTGGGTCTCTTGAATACTGGCCGAACACGTTTGCTGAAATTTGACATGTATATGGACAAGAATGCGATCTACCTGTTGGCGTAGGCGTTATACCTGGGAAAAATCAAGTTTTCGAGTATTTTGCGTTTAAATATTTTTTATGGGAAACCACACGCGCTAAGATAAACATTGTGACGTCACGTCATAAAAGCGCTTAGGCTAGCTTCCATCTTGTTAAGAAACAAAGTAACTGACGTTACGCGTTATTAATGCAATATACAGTTAGGCGTTAAATCGATAAACAACGATAATTGTGTTTGAATATCAATACGAAGTACACATGCATGTCTTTTGTGGAGATCGAGTGTGGTTGTTTAGATATATATATATAAATGACATAAATCTATGTGTTATTGTGTGCGACGAGTTGAAGAAAGGTTTACACGGCGAGGCTTTCCGAGACGTGTCGGATAAATGTAAGTACACACTGGTATTAACATGGTATTCTATTTATCCGATAATATCTTTAATATACATGATAATCATGAGACAAATACATTATTAATTTAGGGTTTAATTATTGAATCAATAAATACACGTGAGCAGCAAATCAATTTAGTATAAACAACACGCTTACCTTAATGACGACGATAATCCAATATTTATAACAATTACAATTATGTATGATAAACACACAATCCAAAATACGTTTTTGCATTCGTTAGATGATTTAAACAAATAAATAACTGTTCAAAACATCCAGAGAATTTAACTTAAAATTGTTTGTTTTGACAAATAAATTACGTCACACAACATACGTCATAAATTGCGCAATCAGTTGCATGCAAAATAAAAGTACGGAAAGCCGGTTTTTAGAAATGTTTATATAGAGGAGCTAAATAGTATGATATAAACAATAACAAACGGCAGAGCGGGGACGGACTTCTCAAAATAGCATTACTTGAAATAGTTTCATGTATATTAAAATCTCTGCGATATCTTTGGTGACCATCATCAAATTCACAGAAAAAATAAAATACAATGTAAGTATCACGTGTACGTGAATTTGTCCGACGAGTTGAAGAAAGGTTTACACGGCGAGGCTTGCCGTGAGCAACACATCATTAGCAGCATAAAGTGCGTAACAAATAAACAAAATAATCAAACATAATAATAATTTAACGTAGCACATTTAAATATCTATTGCAACTGACACCGTTTTGTAGCGAAATTTGATGACTCAATTTCAGCTTTAACAAGAGTTATAAAAATACTTAATTAAGTATAAACGTCACGCTTATCTAAATGACATCGTTAATCCAATGTTTGTAACAATAAGTTGACTACTTTAATCCAAAGTTTATAACAAACACCTTGACACGATATGCACTTCCACTTCCATGTCTTTATCGAAACTTAGTTCAAACCTCACAATTGTATTGTATTCCTATTTATGTTTACATTTATGCACGATGAACACACAATCCGAAATACGTTTTGCATTCGTTCGATGCTTTAAACAAATAGTTTACAGATAAAAAACACAACGTCCGCGACATGTCCTTAAATTCCAGAGAGTGTAAATAAAACTATTGTGTTTCGTCACCGAAATGACGTCACACAGTGTACTGCGTAGTACATTTCGTAATATAAAATCAAAGCGCTGATTGCACTGCAAAATGAATTCAACACTATCTTGAACGCAAAGCTATAATGATGTTTCAATAAAATACACAGAATTTTGTAGACACAGAACAAGGCTTAATGCTAGTCGATAGTGTTTAAGATGGGGATGTCCGACACACTGCAGTGGTTTGCTCTTTTCACGTTTCACGTCACGGTATTATGGTTACTATCATGTGATATGTATATTAAATTTTTGCGATAACTTTGGTAACCATCATTAAATGCACAAAAAGAAATAGGTTTTCAATTTTATTTCATCTCCCCACTCATTCCATCCCGCGAAACCTTTAAGGTGTCGCAACTCTAGTATGGAATGAGTGATGTATTGGACGTCATCATTGATGACGTTCAATCGAACGAATGATAAAGGGGGCTAAGTTTCGTTAAGTTGGTGCAAATCACTGCGATTTGAGCGCCTTGAAAACTGGCTTAGCACGTTTGCTGAAATTTGACATGTATATGGACAAGAATGCGATCTACCTGTTGGCGTAGGCGTTATACCTGGGAAAAATCTAGTTTTTGATGAAATCACGAAAAAATTTCGCAAGTTTTACATAACCGGAATTACAAAATGCGTTATGTGGATATACCGATACCCTACCGAAATATCCGAAATCAAACTTTCATAAAAACAATGTTTCATTAGTTATTTCAGTGTATTTCGCAACAATCTATATTAAAATACGCAGTTTTTCGATAAATAATCAATATTAATGGGGATTTCGTGGGATCTCGGGGATTCCTGGGGATTTTGGTAATTGCAGGAACGTCGGTATTTCTTCACACACGTCAAAATGGCCGACTTCGACAGAAAGAACGCTTAAAAGTATTTACAAAATAACATCATCACAAACGATGTAAAGTGAACGCTACTTATCCGTTTTGTATACAAGTATACGATCCATTGGAAAACACTAACATTTGACATACAAAAACGCCAGTGGATATGGAAATCTTCATCGTTGGAAATAGCAGACGGCGTCGACCAATGGCGAAAACAACGCGAGAAAGTATTAACAAAATAACATAATTAAAAATGATGTTAAGTGAACGCTAATTCGCTGTTTTGTAGATAAGTATACGATCTATTGAAAACCATAACATTTGACATAAAACACCCGTGGATATGCAAATCTTCTGCGTACCAAATAGCAGACATCATGCGGCGTCTAATCTGAGTCTACGCTGTTTGCCAAGGCCGATAGTATAATGAATGGAAATGCACAAACTCAGCAACTGGCAAGCATATATGCATTAGTAGATTGTTTCGTGATTATTTAGAAACGACTACATAATTCTTTTGGTTCAGCCAGTGCAACTTAACAGAAATAAGTATAATAGTTTCTACACCTGACAACAATGTGCCAACTTTATACAAGGTAAGTTGTTTACATTATTTAAAATATTTCAAGCTTACAGTATACAACAATAAACAGCTGGTACAATGTAATGTCATCGTTTTAATTTTAATAAGCCCGTGGTTAATTACCCTTTTTAATCTTATGGTTCAATGCATCTCTAACACCTTCAATTGACATTCTCGGCTCGGGTACTACTTACCGGTACATGTACCCCGGGTACTCTTAACTTTACTTACATGTAGCCCGGGTACGGTAAAGAAACTTAAACATACCTGCAAATATTAGATTGTATCCGAGTTGTATATCTGCCAAAAATCCGATGTCGTTAAACATGCTAGCGATTAAAGTAAAACAATATTGTTTACCTTAAAGAAACTTCTCTTTAAAAAAAATCTGCATCAACATGCTTTTTAGTATGAGTGTTGAGAGGACGCCGTAGGAATAATCAAGTAATCAAGAATACGTCTCTGTTTCTGCTTTTATTTCCTTTATGTATAATGACGATAAGGATTGACGACTAACATTGACGGCAATGATAACAAGCATTGAAAACTAACACTAACGACAAGGATTGGCGTCTAGATGTAACATTGACGATTCTCTACAATAAATGAAATTAACAATAAAGAATGAATAATACGATTATAGTACAACAGATCTGCTATTCGAAGTATAATATGATAGCATACACTCATTAGAATAAAAGGTTTCATAAATAACAATTTGAAACATTTTCAATAAATATCGAAATATCTTATACAATATTTATTACACAGCATGAATTATTTGTTAAAACATAATATAAATACCAAATATGGTGTTCCCCATTTAACGGACCTCGCAAACCAAAAAATGTTTCTTTAAAAAAATCTATGACGGTAAAAAGTGAACGTGCGACATCGCGGAAAATATACTTGACAACGTCATACAATGACGCGACTTTAAACAATTTAAGATTTTAAATTGAATCACATTAATGATTGTAAAAATGAGTTTTGATAATACATTGTATAAATGCCATTTAACAGAAAATTGACATAAATGTAAACATAATTAATTTTTACAAAATAGCCGACAACAACCGATTTAGTGTTAAAATTCCCGGGTATGTTTTAGTATATTTACCGTACCCAGGGTACGAGCCCTACTAACTGTATTATTATTATATCTCACCGACTACCTTTACCTTGTTGTGTTTCAACCTGAAATTTATGTAAAATCCGGCTTTCTTTACTTTTATTTTTCATTCATTTGATTACGCAATTGTTGACGTATCTCGTGGAAAATTATTTGAATCTTTGGATTTTAGTGACGACAAGCTGGAAGTGTCAATTTATTTTTTACAATGAATCTAAGATGTATTTAATTTTTGTGTGTTTGTCATGCATAGTTCAGTGTTTTCCAGAAAAATTTGAGTAGCCAGTTATATGGCCGGCAACTATGCAGTAAAACCAAAGCATTTGTGACATTTACTTGATATATTTGGGAAAAGTAGCCGGCATCAAGAGTTAATGTAACCGGCAAGATCGCTAGCAGCCGGTATTTAAAGAGAACACTGATAATAGTAAACTAAATCTCTACGACGGGATTACAGCTTTGTAAAATTGTTTTTTGGGTGATAATGGTTAGTAATTCATACTAATGTTATTAAAAAATATCGGCTTTAAATTTAATTTGGAGAATGGGATGGAAGAACAGAAAATGAAGAGCATACAGGGATGGAAATAAGTGGTTTACCGTGAACCCAGGGCAAGTAGATTTTTGCCTGGGCAACTCAATTTCAAAAGTTGGTAAACTTCTTTTTTTTTAAAGCTTAAAACAATTCACTGCAATAAAAATTGAAAAACAATTGATCACCATGGATCAATACTAGTTAAATAACATTCATTATTTAGGAATAGGACATGATTCAATTCAGGCTCATAATAAAACATCATGCATTGAACATGTGTTGTCCGCAAATGTATTTAATTATCTATTATTTTATTAAATAAATGTATAATATTCACATGTTCATATTTATGGGCTCGTTATTCTTTATCTGGGCAACCAAAATACTAAAGATGGTTGCCCACAATAGTAAACAGTTAGTTTCAATCCCTGGCATATCATTGTATCTCTATTGTTATAAGCATTGCATTAAAGTTGTGATTGAGGTTAGCCTGTTGTTTATGGTATATTTACATTTTAGCTTGACTGTTATATATGAAATATATATAGTCGAGCTATCCTACTCAACCCGGCGTCGGCGTGCGCATTGGAATGTTTGCGTACCACCTCAAATATATTTCCTATGTCCATTGACATATTGCTTTTATATTTTGCATACTTCATTACCGACATAACCCCAATCTATAAACAAGAGCAGACAACTCATTTACTGTATCAAGCATTTTAACAGAATTAGGCCCTTTTTCACTAAGAATAATATGCATATTATTGATAAATCTATGTTAAAGTTTGCATATGACCTCAAATATTTTTTATGTCACTTGACATATTGCGTTCATACACCATGTATTTTGCTTATTAACCAACATGACCCCAATGTATAAACAAGAGCAGATAACTGTATCAAGCATTTTGTAACAATTATGGCCTTTTTTTCACTTAGAATAAGCATATAATTGATAAATGTATTTTTAAGTTTGCGTACCACCTTTAAATTGCCATAACTTGTTTATTATGCTCCCCCCCCAAATTTTTTAGGGGGAGCATATAGTCGCCGCTTCGTCTGTCCGTCGATGCAAAAATTTGTTTCGTACCCAATTTTTTTTGTACCCAAATTTATATATGTACCCTTTTTTTTTCGTACCCAAATAGTTTTTTGTACCCTAATTTTTTCGTTCCCTATAGGTTTTCATAACCAAATTTTTTTTTGTACCCAATTTTTTTTTACACAAATTTGTTAGAACCCAAATTTCTTTGAACCCATTTGTTCGTACTCAAATTTTTTTCGTACCCAAATTCGTTTTGTTCCCAATTTTTTTTGTACCCAAATTTTTATTTGAACCTTTTTTTTCGTACCCAAATAGTTTTTCGTACCCTAATTTTTTTTATAACCAATTTTTTTTCGTACCCACATTTTTTTGTACCCAATTTTTTCGTAAACAAATTTGTTCGTACCCAAATTTCTTCGTACCCATTTGTTCGTACTCATTTTTTTTTCGTACACACATTTTTTCGTACCTTATTTTTTATTTGTACCCATTTTTTTCGTACCAAAATAGTTTTTTCGTTCCCTTATTTTGTTTGTACCCTTTTTATCGTACTCAAATTTGTTTTCGTACCCAAATTTGTTTTTTTTTCCTACCCACATATTTTTTCGTACCATTTTTTTATAGAAATAATCGATTTTCAATTTGATTTCATCTCTCCACTCATTCCATCACGCGAAACCCTTAAGGTGTCGCAACTCTAGTATGGAATGAGTGATGTATTGGACGTCATCATTGATGACGTTCAATCGAACGAATGATAAAGGGGGCTAAGTTTCGTTAAGTTGGTGCAAATCACTGCGATTTGAGCGCCTTAAAAACTGGCCGAACACGTTTGCTGAAATTTGACATGTATATGGACCAGAATGCGATCTACCTGTTGGCGTAGGCGTTATACCTGGGAAAAATCAAGTTTTCGAGTATTTTGTGTTTAAACTTTTTTTGTGGGAACGGGCACGCGCACAAATAAACATTGTGACGTCACTTCACGAACAGCGCTAGAGATCCGCCATCTTGTAACGCGACAAAGAAACTCAGTGTCATTAATTCAATAAACACAGAAAAATATGATTGTGTTTAATAATCATTAATACAAATGTCTATATTTTGTGCAGCGGATGTTTATTCAGACAGATACGGCAGAATTATGTAAGTATCTTTGTGTACTTTACAGTAGATTTGATAGTGGTAAACAACTGCGTACCAGTAAAGTTCAATCTAGCCGATTTTACTACGCAAGAAATTTAAGTATCTCACTGGCAAAATGAGCTTGACACATAAACAACAACGGATCCGATTTACATCCACATAATATTGTGGGAATCCGATGCAATGCAAATTACTAATGTTTGATAACGTTTAATGAATTCGTTATATCAATATGCATTAACTTTTCAAGGGGAATAACTTTAATTGAAATGTGCGATTTAATGACAGTGTTATATTGGGATAATAAGTCGTTTAGCCGTTATCATGATAAGTATTTAGTTTGTTGTGTTTCATTTTCATTAAAAACATAGTTTTACTGTTTTTTCCTTTAAGTAAAACAGTTCAGTAGTCATTATATCTTGAATTTTAAATATTGAAATAGATGTCGGATATTTCATATTCGGACGTTGCTACGTAAGCTAGTTGTCAACATAATTATTAATATACTGAATTACCTTTTACGCATACTGTTGTGCAACTGTTGTCTACGTAATGATACGCTGGTTAATGTCTATTATGTCTTCCTGCCCCTGATGATAATAAGTCTTTAACTCGACAAACCCCAGCAATGTCAATGGTCTGTAAACATTAGAAAAATATTAGCTAAAGAAACTTCAGCGTACAATTTATATAGTATTGACATACCTGTACTCTGAAGCCAACTCTGTATCGAAAGTCAACCAGAGTCGTAACATATTTATGTCACGCTATAAATCAAAGAATACTCATTTTCTTGGATACATTTCTACATATATTGGTGAATGAATATAAATTACTGCACTGAGGATTATTTTAAGGTTGGAATGTTTCAAATGCATTTTACAATAGAAGAAAATAACTCTCATCAGTCTGAAATTCACAATTTTGAAGCCATTGTCGCTTTGTCCAAGACTAGTTTTCGTTTGGATACTTTCTGATCAACCTTGACATTTTTTGCTGAAATTGTAAACATTACTTTTGTTTTCGGAAATCTATTATTTGTGATTAACAACATAAGTCTGGTGGATTATAAAACTTATTTCAGTGTGAATCGGGTAGTTTTAAATATTTACTTTGAGTTTGTATTTACACTACAATTTGTTCACAAAACAAGCCAGAATATTCTAAAATACCGGGAAATGTCATTCTGAATTTGAAAACACTTGAGCACATGGTATACAAATATACAAATACAAATTTTATTTTAAGTCGGTTTGTACATAACAAGTATAGCATTAGCGATGTATCGCTATTGACCGACATATGGTATGCTACTAAAAGTAGAAATACCGTGAAATCTACTAAAAGTAGAAATACCGTGAAATCTCGGGAGATTCGCATTTCAAGAAAGTCTGTCACATCGCTGTTTTTCTCAATATGTAAGAGCAGAATAGATAAATTTTAAATGTTTAAGATAGTATTTTGTGAAAGAATGTATTGGTTAAATGTGAAAAATGTCAATCTTTCCAATCAAGTGATTGATTTGGGCCAATAACTGCATTTTAAAGCTGTTTTGGACCGGTCTTTGTTAACTGTCAACTTTTTGGGATTTTGTGGTTGACTTTCCTAATGGGGTTGGTCCATAAATATAAAGTCGCGCCAGTCAAAAATCATAAAAAGCAACATTTAAAGTTATGGTAGCCAGAATTAGAAAAATATGTACAACTGATCAATATCAATCATGACAGACTGATGTCTCAGGTAAGTGCAGTGATTTTTCCACCAGATTCTCACAAAGATGATCCCGGTTGATTTCTCCACAATTGAATATATGTCAGTGCACAAATAAATTATACAGCAGGTAATGACAATCGATAAATGTCTTAGTTTTAATTTAATTGTTTGCACAAATTTGGACACTCTTTGTGTCTGGGATCTGTTGGGTTAAATGACTTTTACAACAAAACATACATCTCTGAATCTGCGATACATTACAGTTAAAGTTTAAGACATGTAAAATACCAGTATTCAGATCTGAAAATATCCAAAAAAACTCTTATGGTATGAAATACATATATCTTGTGACGTATTTTCATTTAAAATCTTGAATTTAATGACGACTTGAATGTAATGACGACAAGTCGGACATGCAGTTGTTAAATATTTTAATACGTATATCGTGTGACATAATTTCATTTAAACTCTAGATTTTAACGACATTAGTCTGACGCGTTATTTTATTTAACAGTAAAAAAAAAATAAGTAGACTATCAAAAGAATACAAAAAGTGTACTTGTAAATAAAGACTCCTTCATTCCGTATAAAGATTGTAAGTTACAGCAGAGCTCCAGATAACTTTTCTGAGTAATTGGGTTAATACCCACTACTTATGAGTTCAATTGGGTATTTTCATATTCAATTGGGTACAAAAAAGTCGGTACCCACTACTTTAATTGACAATTGGGTACTTTTGTTTTAAAATTAGGTATGTTCATTGTCTTAAATTCTCACCTGCTTACCTGAATAAGCTGGTTGAAGTTCCACTCTTAATTGATTAGTTTCAGAGATTTTGTGTAATTATGTAGATGTATCCATAATATACATTCTTGATTTAAAAAAAAGTTCAACGATTTTTTCCACCAGTTTTCTTACAATGAGAGCACTGACCGCGATTGCCTCCGAAACAATATCGTCAAGAATTAGTTTCACTATATTTTCCGCTTCTGATTTTTTGTTGCCTGCAGTTAAATATCTTGAAATTGAGTTTGTTAGTGCTTGGGATACGATGTTTCCATTTTTAAGGCCTCACGGTTTCGACATTTTCACAACAATGACACGTATACTGAAAGCGTTTGGACAGAGTGGAAAGAATCCGGGTATTTCGGACCAGGGTATTTCCGGGACAGATTTACTCGTTATGCAAAGGAAAAATATGATATGCGTAATCGGCAATTTCAATTGGGTTTTGGAACGCATGGTTTTATTTTTCTATGTGTTATTGGCAATTTTACATTGGGTATTTACACAAATGCGCACCTTATCTGTAGCTCTGTTACAGTAATCTGTGAAACAACGTCATTAATAAAACAAAAAAATATGTTTGACCACAACGGTGGCTAATAATGTTTACGAAAAATACAAACAATATAGATTTATCTATTACATAACATGTTAGAATTTTATCATGCATTTATAATCACTCATAAAGAGATTTCAATATACAGTTACATGCATAGACAGTTTTTTTAAGCCAGTGCCTTTTGAATTCAGAAAATAAGCAAGATAAACCATAAAATTGGGAAAAATAGATAGTAAACCATAAAATTGAGAAAAATGAAGCATTATTAATATGATTATAAATAACAGAATTACAATAATATTGTTTTTAAGTGCATGATTGAGTGCATTTTTAAATTTATATTATAAAATGCTGCTTGAATTTCTTTTTACCTTTCATATGTAAAAAAAGAAATATCATCTGCTAGTGCAAAATATGACTGGGAAAGCTGGTTTATGGTCATTTCGTAGCAAAAGAGAAGAAAATAAGTGCATTAAATAAATGAATTAATACTTTTGTATCTGGAATAGTTGTATTTTAAATCGATCCTCCACCCTATTATGGCCGAATAAGGGCTAAATTGCTTTCCGACTTGAAATGAAAAGGCATATTGGTTGATCGTGTAGCGTTTATGTGCAAAATTTGAGGGCCAATTGATAAAGCTTGTTGATGCCAAAACAGGTAATAATAATAATTTATTATCAGGTACATGTACACAAGCAAATAAGTATATTTAACCCTTTCAGTGCGGGAACCGAATTTTAAAGGCCTTTGAAAACAGTTTGGATCCAGATGAGACGCCACAGAACATGGTGTCTCATCAGGATCCAAACTGTTTGCTATTCTGATAGTATTCTTTGAAAAAAAATCGAAGAAAATGCTAATTTTAGAAATTTAGCAGACGACATTTTAGCAGACGACAAATTTCCCAGCATGCTAAGGGTTAAGATGCTTAAGGTGTGGAAGACTCATAATCAGGTTTAGTGTCCCTCAAACCCTAAGCGTCATGTTATTCCTTATGCAGTTTGTATAGATAGTGCCGCATCCTGACACGTAAAGCTTGTGCTTTGTTGGCAGCGTTAGTTGGCTGTTAACAGGTTCATTGTGGTTATCTCCACCATCAGTCTGTCCGTCTGTCCTAGCCACTATCTCTTACACCATAAACACTAGAACCTTGAAACTTAAACACATAGTAGCTATGAGCATTATGTGCGACCCTGCACTATTTGGAATTTTGATCTGACCCCTGGGTCAAAAGTTATAGGGGTTTGAGTGGGGACGGGTTAGAGATTTTCACTCATTTTTAGCTCAACTATTATATATGAAATTTATATAATGGAGCTATCCTGATCACGTCGGCGTTACCGTTAGCGTGCACATGTTAAAGTTTGTGTACTCCCCCAAATATTTTCTTTGTCCTTTAACAAATTACTTTTATATTTTTATGCCCCCTTTTCGAAGAAGAGGGGGTATATTGCTTTGCATGTGTCGGTCGGTCCGTCCACCAGGTGGTTTCCCGATGATAACTAAAGAACGCTTAGGCCTAGGATCATGAAACTTCATAGGTACATTGATCATGACTCACAGATGACCCCTATTGATTTTGAGGTCACTAGGTCAAGGTCACTGTGACCCGAAATAGTGAAATGGTTTCCGGATTATAATTCAAGAACGCTTATGCCTAGGATCATGAAACTTGATAGGTAGATTGATCATGACTCGCAGATGACCCCTACAGATTTCAGGTCACTAGGTTAAAGGTTAAGGTCACGGTAACCCGAAATAGTAAAATGGTTTCCGGATGATAACTCAATAACGCTTATGCCTAGGATCATGAAACTTGCTAGGTAAATTGATCATGACTCGCAGATGACCCCTATTGCTTTTGAGGTCACTAGTTCATACATGTACTTCTTTACCAACATGACCCTAATCTATAAACAAGAGCAGACAACTGTATCAAGCATTTTGACAGAATTATTGCCCCTTTTATACTTAGAATATGCATATTATTGATAAATCTATGTTAAAGTTTCCATACCACCTCAAATATTTTCTATGTCCTTTGACATATTGCTTTCATATTTTGCATACTTCATTACCAACATGATCCCAATCTATAAACAAGAGCAGACAACTGTATCAAGCATTTTGACAGAATTATTGCCCTTTTATACTTAGAATATGCATATATAATTGATAAATCTATGTAAAAGTTTGCATACCACCTCAAATATTTTCTATGTCTTTTGACATATTGCTTTCATATTTTGCATACTTCTTAACCAACATGATCCCAATCTATTAACAAGAACAGACAACTGTATCAAGCATTTGACAGAATTATTGCCCCTTTTATACTTAGATAATTGAACATTTTGCTTAAATTGCCATAACTTCTTTATTTATGATCACATTTGATTCATACTTTGACAAAACAACACTTACCTGACATACCACAATGCACTGCACCCAAACTATCCCCCATGCCCCACCCCAGAATCCCCCCCCCAATTTTTTTTAATAATTATTTTTGAAAGTTCATCTTTTAAATTACCACCAACCCACATAAACCTCCCTGTCCATGATGGCTTACATTAACCTGTCAAGCACTCGAAATCTCTTATGACAATTCGGTCAATCTCAACCATGCATGGCCGCATTACCAACCCTGGGGCGCCCCCTGGGTCAAACATGCGGCGTGGGAATACGCGTCGGCCTCTGACGCACCATTTTTCACCAATTGACTTCAAAATAATTCTAAAGATTTCTTATGACAACACAGTCTATCTCGACCATCCATGTTCACATTACCCACCCCAGGGCCCCGCCCACTGGTAAAGATCCCAAGCTATTTCAGCATAATTAAAATCCAAGCAATTTTTGTGGTCAAGACCGAAGCTTTCTCACCATAATTAAAATCCAAGCCAGTTTGGTGGCAGAGACCCCGAGCTATTCCAGCATAATTAAAATCCAAGTCAGTTTAGTGGTCAAGATTCTGAACTATTTCGGTATAATTAAAATCCAAGCCAGTTTGATGGTCAAGACCCCGAGCTTTTTTAGCATAATTAAAATTCAAGCCATTTTTGTGGTAAAGACCCCGAGCTTTTTAACCATAATTAAAATCCAAGCCAGTTTGGTGGCGGAGACCCCGAGCTATTTCAGCATAATAAAAATCAAAGTTAGTTTAGTGTTCAAGATCCTGAACTATTTCAGTATAATTAAAATCCAGGACAGTTTGGTGTTGAAGACCCCAAGCTTTTTCAGCATAATTAAAATCCTAGCTAGTTTCGTGGGGGAGACCCTGAGCTATTTTAGCATATTTAAAATCCAAGTCAGTTTAGTGGTGAAGATCCTGAACTATTTAAGCATACTTAAAATCCAAGCCAGTTTGGTGGTCAAGATCCTGAGCTATTTCAGCATAATTAAAATGCAAGCCAGTTTGGTGGTCAAGAACCCGAACTATGAGCATAATTCAAATCCAAGCCAGTTTGGTGGTAAAGATCCGGAGCTATTTCAGCATAATTAAAATCCAAGCCAGTTTGGTGGTCAAGACAACTAACTTTTTCAGCATAATAAAATCCAAGCCAGGTTGGTGGTCAGAATCCTGAGCTATTTCAGCATAATTTAATTCTAAGCCAGTTTGGTGGTCATGACCCTGAGTTATTTCATCATTATTAAAATCCAAGCCGTTTTGGTGGTCAAGACCCCAAGCTATTTCAGCATATATTGTTTTCGGCATAATTTTTTCTTACCCAATTGTTTTCGTACACACATTTTTTTCGTACTCATTTTTTTCTGTTTTTTGACAGAATAATGCCCCCTTTTATAGTCTGAAAATTGAAAATTTGGTTAAGTTTTGTGTTCAGGTCTACTCTTATCCTATTTGTGTTAAGGTCTACTCTTATCCTAAAGTATCAAAGCTATATTTTCTACTTAATGGTATAAGTCATGTAACTGACATTTTTATACATTTTATTTCTTTCCCATTTTTGTGTTTTTTATTAAGGTGACATACATCAACTGTTTGATAATATTAAGTCTACCTTTTTGGTAAAAATAATGTTTTTACCAAATTTTCTAAATTGACAGTACGGACACATGTCATTTGCTGAATGTAAAAAGTAGCATAACTGACATTTAGTTAAATTTTCAGAAGGAAAAAACTGCTTTATTGAAATAAAATAGGAATACTTACAGAGTAAAACAAACACATGGGATATTTTCAGATTTGAATACTGGTATTTTACGCATCTTTAGGCATTTCTGTGTGCCATTGATAAATACAATACTTAAACATTCATGTACAATGCACAATACTAAAAACCTGAATTGTAATTGTAATGTATTTCAGATTCAGAGATGTCTGTTTTGTTTCTAAAGTCATGTGAAAAATTAAGTTTATATGTTTATAGGTTTAAAATTGCAAATTGTCCTCTTACTTGCCCTTGTATTTCAAGATAGAATACTTTCCTTCCTAGAGGAAAGAGATCTGGGTTTGAATCCCAGTGGGGGCTTCAGAGGATGATTCATTTTAAGAAAAATTAATATATTTGCTTTAGTTTATCTCTAACTTAACCAAATAACTCTGACAATGCCTTTAAAAGTATGCAGTTTTTGATAATTCAATTATGCAAAAAACATGTATAATTTTAGGGTAGACTAAGACAGCAAACTAAGAATGGGCATCCATTTTAGTTTTTTAAGTCAATACAACAATAAATGCATATAGGAACACATATTTAAATTAAAAATGCAACAATCAGAGGACATAATCAATTAAATAGTAAATGACTACTTAAAATATTTTTTAGCACTGTTTGTTTTTCAGAGATTTGTGAATATGCCGTTTTATGTTCTTCTCATTGAACTAATGCAATATGTGCTTTGGAACTGGAATCATATAGTGTTGGAAAGCTGGTGTTTCACGTCCAGAGGGTCCTTGCTTCCGGAAGCTGAAAATTGTATATGATCGCCCCACTCATTCCATCCCGCGAAACCCTTAAGGTGTCGCAAGTCTAGTATGGAATGAGTGATGTATTGGACGTCATCATTGATGACGTTCATTCGAACGAATGATAAAGGGGGCTAAGTTTCGTTAAGTTGAGGCATATAGCCGCGATTTGGGCTTCTTGAAAACTGGCCGAGCACGTTTGCTGAAATTTGACATGTATATGGACAAGAATGCGATCTACCTGTTGGCGTAGGCGCTATACCTGGGAAAAATCAAGTTTTCGAGTATTTTGTGTTTAATTTTTTTTTCTGCGAAACACAACGCGCGTAGATAAACATTGTGACGTAACGTCATGAAAAGCGCTTAGGCTAGCTTCCATCTTGTTAAGAAACAAAGAAACTAAGTTACGCGTTATTAATTCAATATAATATACAGTTAGGCGTTAAATCTATAAACAACGACGTAATAATTGTGTTTAAATATCAATACGAAGTTCACATGCATGTCTTTTGTGCAGATCGAGTGTGGTTGTTTAGATATTCATGACATAAATCTATGTAATTGTGTGCGACGAGTTGAAGAAAGGTTTACACGGCGAGGCTTTCCGAGACGTGTCGGATAAATGTAAGTACACACTGGTATTAACATGGTATTCTATTTATCCGATAATATCTTTAATATACATGATAATCATGAGACAAATACATTATTAATTTAGGGTTTAATTATTGAATCAATAAATAAACGTGAGCAGTAAATCAATTGAGTATAAACAACACGCTTACCTTAATGACGACAATAATCCAATATAATATAACAATTACAATTATGTATGATAAACACACAATCCGAAATACGTTTTTGCATTCGTTCGATGCTTTAAACAAATAAATAACTGTTAAAAGCATCCAGAGAATTTAACTTACAATTGTTTGTTTTGACAAATAAATTACGTCACACAACATACGTCATAAATTGCGCAATCAGTTGCATGCAAAATAAAAGTACGGAAAGCCGGTTTTGAGAAATGTTTATATAGAGGAGCAAAATAGTAAGATATAAACAATAACAAACGATAGAGTGGTGACGGACTTCTCAAAATAGCATTTATTGAAATAGTTTCATGTATATTAAAATCTCTGTGATATCTTTGGTTACCTTCATCAAATACACAGACAAAATAAAATACAATGTAAGTATCACGTGTACTTGAATTTGTCCGACGAGTTGAAGAAAGGTTTACACGGCGAGGCTTGTCGTGAGCAACACGTCATTAGCAGCATTAAGTGCGTAACAAATAAACAAAATAATCAAACATAATTATAATTTCACGTAGCACATTAAAATATCTATTGCAACTGACACCGTTTTGTAGCGAAATTTGATGACTCAATTTCAGCTTTAACAAGAGTTATAAAAAAACTTAATTTAGTATAAACGTCACGCTTACCTAAATGACATCGTTAATCCAATGTTTGTAACAAGAAGTTGACTACTTTAATCCAAAGTTTATAACAAACAATTTGAAACGATATGCACTTTCACCTTTATTAATCCATGTCTTAATCAAAACTTAGTTCAAACCACACAATCGTATTGTATACCTATCTATGTTTACATTTATGCATGATGACCACACAATCCGAAATACGTTTTGCATTCGTTCGATGCTTAAAACAAATAGTTTACAGATAAAAAACACCACGTCCGCGACATGTCCTTAAATTCCAGAGAGTGTAAATAAAACTAGTGTGTTTCGTCACCGAAATGACGTCACACAATGTACTGCGTAGTACATTTCGTAATATAAAATCAAAGCGCTGATTGCATTGCAAAATGAAATCAACACTATCTTGAACGCAAAGCTATAATGATGTCTCAATAAAATACACATAATTTTATAGACACAGTAAAAGGCTTAATGCTAGTCGATAGTGTTTAAGATGGGGATGTCCGACACACTGCATTTGTTTGCTCTTTTCACATTTTTAATATTATAGTCATGGGAATTGAAGTTCTACTTTTTAAGTTAGCTAATCGAACGGCCTGGAAAAAATAAACATGTCTGCGAGTATTATGGTTACTATCATGTGATATGCATATTATTTTTTGCGAGAACTTTGGTCACCATCATTAAATGCACAAAAAGAAATAGGTTTTCAATTTTATTTCATCTCCCCACTCATTCCATCCCGCGAAACCCTTAAGGTGTCGCAACTCTAGTATGGAATGAGTGATGTATTGGACGTCATCATTGATGACGTTCATTCGAACGAATGATAAAGGGGGCTAAGTTTCATTAAGTTGGTGCATATAGTCGCGATTTGTGGCGCTTGAAAACTAGTCGGTTACTTTTGCTGAAATTTGACATGTATATGGACAAGAATGCGATCTACCTGTTGGCGTAGGCGTTATACCTAGGAAAAAACTAGTTTTCGAGTATTTTGCGTTTAAATATTTTTATGGGAAAGGGCACGTGCGCAGATAAACATTGTGACGTCACTTCACAAACAGCGTTAGACATCCGCCATCTTGTAACGCGACAAAGAAACTCAGTGTTATTAATTCAATAAACACAGAAAATATGATTGTGTTTAATTATCATTAATACAAATGTCTATATTTTGTGCAGCGGATGTTTATTCAGACGGATACGACAGAATTACGAAAGTATCATTGTGTACTTTACAGTAGATTTTACTACGGAAGAAATTTATTATTTCTCACTCAGTCACTGACAAAATGAGCTTGACACATAAACAACAACCGGATCGGATTTACATCCACATAATATTGTGCGAATCCGATGCAATTCAAATTACTAATGTTTGATAACGTTTGATGAATTCGTTATATCAATATGCATTAACTTTCAAGGGGAATAATTATAATTGAAATGTGCGATTCAATGACAGTGTTATATTGGGATAATTAGTCGTTTAGCCGTAACAGATAAGTATTTAGTTTGTTGTGTTTCATTTTCAACATAGTTTTACCGTTTTTTCCTTAAAGTAAAACAGTTCAGTCGTCATTATATCTTGAATTTTAAATATTGAAATACATGTCGGATATTTCATATTTTCGGACGTTGCTACGTAAGCTAGTTGTCAACATAATTATTAAGATACATATTTACCTTTTACCATACAGTTGTGCAGCTGTTGTCTACTTAATGACGCGCTGTTTAATGTCTATAATGTTGTTCTGCCTGTGATGATAATAAGTCTTTAAATCAACAAACCCCAGCAATGTCAATGGTCTGTCAACATTAGAAAAATATTAGCTAAAGAAACTTCAGCGTACAATTTATATGGTATTGACATACCTGTACTCTGAAGCCAACTCTGTATCGAAAGTCAACCAGAGTCGTAACATATTTATGTCACGCTATAAATCAAAGAATACTCATTTTCTTGGATACATTTCTACATATATTGGTGAATGAATATAAATTACTGCATCGAGGAATGTTTTAAGGTTTAAATGTTTCAAATGCATCTAACAATAGATGAAAATAACTCTCATCAGTCTGAAATTCACAATTTTGAAGCCATTGTCGCTTTGTCCAAGACTAGTTTTCATTTGGATACTGTCGGATCATCCTTGACATCTTTTGCTAATATTGTAAACATTGCCTTTGTTTTCTGAAATCTATTATTTGTGATTAACAACATACGTCTGGTGGATTATAAAACTGATTTCAGTGTGAATCGGGTAGTTTTAAATATTTACTTTGAGTTTGTATTTACACTACAATTTGTTAACAACACAAGCCAGAATATTCTAAAATACCGGGAAATGTCATTCTGAATTTGAAAACACTTGAGCACATGGTATACAAATATACAAATACAAATTTTATTTTAAGTCAGTTTGTACATAACAAGTATAACATTAACATCTACATTTTCACAACAATAACACGTATACTGAAAGCGCTTGGACAAAGCGGAAAGAATCCGGGTATTTCGGACCAGGGTATTTCCGGGACAGATTTACTCAATATGCAAAGGAAAAATATGATATGCCTAATCGACAATTTCAATTGGGTCACGGAACGCATGGTTTTATTTTTCTATGCGTAATCGGCAATTTTACATTGGGTATTTACACAAATGCGCACCTAATCTGTAGCTCTGTTACAGTAATCTGTGAAACAACGTCATTAATAAAACAAAAAATATGTTTGACCACAACGGTGGCTAATAATGTTTAGGAAAAATTACAAACAATATAGATTTATCTATAACATAACATGTTAGAATTTTATCATGCATTTATAATCACTCATAATGAGATTTCAATATACAGTTACATGCATAGATAGTTTTTTTAAGCCAGTGCCTTTTAAATTCAGAAAATAAGCAAGATAAACCATAAAATTGGGAAAAATAGATAGTAAACCATAAAATGGAGAAAAATGAGGCATTATTAATATGATTATAAATAACAGAATCACAATAATATTGTTTTTAAGTGCATGATTTAGTGCATTTTTAAATTTATATTATAAAATGCTGCTTGAATTTCTTTTTACCTTTCATATGTAAAAAAAGAAATATTATCTGCTAGTGCAAAATATGACTGGTCATTTCGTAGCAAAAGAGAAGAAAATAAGTGCATTAAATAAATGAATTAATATTTTTGTATCTGGAATAGTTGTATTTTAAATCGATCCTCCACCCTATTATGGCCGAATAAGGGCTAAATTGCTTTCCAACTTGAAATGAAAAGGCATATTGGTTGATCGTGTAGCATTTATGTGCAAAACTAGAGGGCCAATTGATAAAGCTTGTTGATGCCAAAACAGGTAATAATAATAATTTATTATCAGGTACATGTACACAAGCAAATAAGTATGTTTAACCCTTTCAGTGCGGGAACCGAATTTTAAAGGCCTTTGAAAACAGTTTGGATCCAGATGAGACGCCACACAACGTGGCGTCTCATCAGGATCCAAACTGTTTGCTATTCTGATAGTATTCTTTGATAAAAAATCGAAGAAAATGCTAATTTTAGAAATTCAGCAGACGACATTTTAGCAGACGACAAATTTCCCAGCATGCAAAGGGTTAAGATGCTTAAGGTGTGGAAGACTCATAATCAGGTTTGGTGTCCCTCAAACCCTAAGCGTCTTGTTATTTCTTATGCAGTTTGTATAGATAGTGCCACATCCTGACACGTAAAGCTTGTGCTTTGTTGGCAGCGTTAGTTGGCTGTTAACAGGTTCATTGTGGTTATCTCCACCATCAGTCTGTCCGTCTGTCCTAGCCACTATCTCTTACACCATAAGCACTAGAACCATGAAACTTAAACACATGGTAGCTATGAGCATTATGTGCGACCCTGCACTATTTGGAATTTTGATCTGACCCCTGACCTCGCAAACCAAATAATGTTTCTTTAAAAAAATCTATGGCGGTAAAAAGTTAATGTGCAACGTCGCGGAAAATATTAAACTTGACGACGTCATACAATGATGCGACTTTTAACAATTTAAGATTTAAAATTAAATCACATTAATGATTTAACAATGAGTTTTGATAATATAAATGCCATTGAACAGAAAATTGACATAAATGTGACCATATATTAATATTTGTACAAAATAGCCGACAACAACCGATTAAGTGTTAAAATTCCCGGGTACATTTTAGTATATTTACCGTACCCAGGGTACGAGCCTTACTAACTGTATTATTATTATATCTCACCGACTACAAGGTACCTTTACCTTGTTGTGTTTATCAACCTGGAATTTATGTAAAATCCGGCTTTCTTTACTTTTATTTTCATTCATTTGATTAAGCAATTGTTGGCGTATCTCGTGGAACATTATTTGAATCTTGGGATTTTAATGGCGACAAGCTGTAAGTGTCAATTTATTTTAAAAACAAATCTAAGATTTTAAGTTTTGTGTGTTTGTCATGCATAATTCAGTGTTTTCCAAAAAAAATTGAGTAGCCAGTTATATGGCCAGCAACAATGCAGTAAAACTAAAGCATTTGTGACATTTTACTTGATATACTTGGGGAAAGTAGTTGGCGTCTAGAGTAAATGTAACCGGCGAAATGGCCCGCTGCCGGTCTTACAGAGAACACTGATAATGGTAAACTAAATAAAAAAAACTCGCTGCGACTGGATTACGGGTTTGTAAAATTGTTTTTTGGGTCATAATATGGTTAGCATTCAATACAAATGTTATTATAAAGTATTGTGGTTTAAAATTCATTTTGAGAATAGGATGGAAGAACAGAAAATGAAAGGGTATACAGGGATGAAAATTAGTGGTTTCCCGTGAGCCCAGGACAAGTAGTTTTGGCCTGGGCAACTCAATTTCCAAAGTTGATAGTCCGGCCGGGCAACTTGTTTTTTTTTAAAGCTTAAAACAATTCAGTGCAATAAAAATTGAATAACAATTGACCACCATGGATCAATACTAGTTAAATAACATTCATTATTTAGGAATAGGAAATAATTAAATTCAGGCTCATAATAAAACATCAAACATTGAGTAGTGCAATGTCAGCAAATTTATTTAATTATCTATTATTTTATTAAAAGAAAGTATAATATACACATGTACATATTTCTGGGCTCGTTATTCTTTATCTGGGCAACCAAAATACTAAAGATGGTTGCCAGTGCAGGCAACCAATAGTAATAAGTTAGTTTTAATCAATGAAATATCATTGTAACTTTATTGTTATAAGCATTGCATTAAAGTTGTGATTGAGGTAAGCTTGTTGTTAATAATATAGTATATTTACTTTTTAGCTCGACTATTATATATGAAATATATAAAGTGGAGCTATCCTACTCACCCCGGCATTGGCGTTAGCGTGCAAATGTTATAGTTTGCGTACCACCCCAAATATTTCCTATGTCCCTTGACATATTGCTTCCATATTTTGCATATTTCTTAACCAACATGACCCCAACCTAAATACAAGAGCAGACAACTGTATCACTTGCATTTTATAAGAATTATGACACTTTTTCCATGTAGAATATGCATATTATTGATAACTCTACAATGTTCGAAATTCGCACTAGCCCGGAGCTAGTTGATCTTGTTTCGGGCTACTGAATTTCAATGGGTACTAGCCCGATTGGGCTATTGATTTTTCGAACTTTTGAAATTAAAAATGCTCAAAAATATTATTTTCATCCATCGTTTGAACCATACCTTAGAGGGTTTATTTAGCTTCGTATCGCGTTTCCTCACCCTTCCGATTATGTTGACATGACGAGAGTTTGAATGACAATTTTTTTTTGATACCGTGCAAATAAAATGCGGATCTACCCAGGTTGTTCAATTTGCTGTACTTTCAGAAAACCATACAAGTCTACAAATGTTTTAAATGTCCGCCATCTTGGATTTGTAATGATCTATTGACGAATTAACGCATTGCAATATCATATTTTAATAGAATATGTCAACCAAATTATATATTGATAGCGTAGTTGCTTGGTTACTTTTTACTGGTTTTCAGTTTTGGCAGTCAAACGTTATGCATATTTTATTTCACGTGCAAGGACTTACATTGATTGTTTTTGGACAGTTGTTTCCGGATACGGTATTATCTGTCGATTTTAATTTATTTTCGACATTCTTGATAAAAAAATATCTAGAATGATGAATACACATGCGATGTTACGGATGGTCTGGTTGATAATTTTTCACATTGTACTCACCAGAATTGGACCTAGAAAGACTATAAAAAAAAACAGTAAGCTAGGGGGAGGAGACACTGCCCTCTATTCGCTTTATCATACGGCCTAAGACTTTCGGCTAAATGTTTCGGATTTCAAATTTGGGACAATTGACATCTAAAATTATTTACAGACTGGATATAAACCTTTGCATCTTGACTGCATGTAAGGTATTGATTGACGAATATCGTCATACATAAATATTATAATCGTATTGTGTCATTGAAAATGAAATATTATAATAACATTTCCAGTTAATTGGGATCAACTGTTTGTTGCAATCCTCATCAATTACACCCTACCTGCAATAAAATCTACCCAGAACCGCAAAAATATAAACTTATTTTAAAAACTTGTGATAAACAGTTCGGGCTAGTAAACTTTGGTTCGGGCTAGTGAAAAATTCCATCTGGTAGCCCGAACGGGCTAGTGGTTTCAAATGTGAAATTCGCACACTGACTCTTTGTTAAAGTGTGCGTACCACCCCAAATATTTCCTATATATCTTGATATATTGCTTTCATATCTTGAATAATAATAACGTGCATATTTTGTATTAACGTCTTGTTATTGTAGTGTACATATTTTTCGGATTTCGGACAGCCCATTCATTGAGTATTATTGTTGTGGTTTTGTGAGTACTCTTCATGTAAAATACTGCTGTTTAGATGTTCATTTTTAGTCGTATATATATCAGGATTCAATACCTATACCTTAGTGAAAATGGCATCGGAAGAACATTTGTTCATTGTACTAGATAAAAGTAAACATTATATCTATCCATCTTATTGTTTATTGCAGTTTCAGTAATATTCTGTCTAAAAATGATTTCAACATGATATAATTATAAATCATGGCTAGGAAATGTGTATATATGAAGCAAAAATTAAAAATAGATGGTTCATTTTTTCCCATTTACATGTATGTATATTTATCTATGTATACATCTTTTGTTGTAAACAGTTATGCGACATGTTGGGAAACGCCCAGGACAAATATATCGACGTAATGATTTTTTCACTTATGTGGGTGTATGTTGGCTCCACTTCACACGATACAGTCATTGTAGTTTAATTGAAAAATGCATCTTACAATGTGAGATGAGTTCTGGGTTCAAGCCCCAGCAGTGGCCTATCAAGTGTGAAATACGGAGCCATTATGATTAAATATACACAGTTATCTTTTTAAACAATACAATTAAATATAAGGAATAATGTTAAAGGGGAATTGCTGCTTAGCTATTTTTGACATTGAATAACAGGGTTTATATACACCCCAAGGATAAATGCTTCTAAATTTGTAAAAAAAACAAAAAACAAGTCGAAGTGTGCAGAATATTAAACATTTGCAACTTTCTGATGTCTAAAAGTCATCAAATGCCACTTAAAGTTTACTTTTTTTTTGTACAAAATAACCCATTTTGTGCTGTCCATTATCGGTTAATGTTTTACGCTGTCAGGTCCAGAAGCGCTCATTCTGTAGCATGTTTGGACCATAATGTATAATGCGACCAAGTTTCAGCAGATTCAGCCCAGTGGTTCTGATTTTATACGCTGTGCCTAGCTTTTATTGAGTATAAGTACTATTACTCACTGATTTATGCATATGAGCTTGGCTGTTTTCGAACAAAACCTGAGGTTTTGTCATAGCAAGCTCATTGTGTCATGAAGTGTCTTTTCGCCATCCGGCGTCCGCCATGCTAAAACCTTAACATGAACCCATTGTACCCACACATTTTTTTCTTACCCATTTTTTTCGTACCCAAATATTTTTCGTAATCAAATGTTTTTCGTACCCAAATTTTTTTTGTACCCATTTTTTTCCTACCAAATTTTTTTTTCGTACCCATTTTTTTCGTACCCAAATTTTTTCGTACCCAATTTTTTTTTTCGTACCCATTTATTTCGTACCCAAATTTTTTTCGTACCCAATTTTTTTTCGTACCCACATGTTTTCATACCCAAATTTTTGTCATACCCTTTTTTTTGTACCCAAACTTTTTCGTACCCACTCTTTTTCGTACCCACTCTTTTTTTTTAACCCAAAATTTTTCGTACCCAATTTTTTTCGTACCCAAATTTTTTTCGTTCCCATTTTTTTCGTACCCAAATTTTTCGTACCCAAATTTTGTCATACCCAATTATTTTTTGGTTCCCATTTTTTTCGTACCCAATTTTTTTTCGTATCCAAACGTTTTCGTACCCACATTTGTATATTCTTACCCATTTATTTTTTTCGTACCCAAATGTTTTTCGTACCCAATTTTTTGGTCGAAATAATCGGTTTTCAATTTGATTTGATCTCCCCACTCATTCCATCCCGCGAAACCCTTAAGGTGTCGCAACTCTGGTATGGAATGAGTGATGTATTGGACGTCATCATTGATGACGTTCATTCGAACGAATGATAAAGGGGGCTAAGTTTCGTTAAGTTGGTGCATATAGCCGCGATTTGAGTTTCTTGAAAACTGGCCGAACACGTTTGCTAAAATTTGACATGTATATGGACCAGAATGCGATCTACCTGTTGGCGTAGGCGTTATACCTGGGAAAAATCAAGTTTTCGAGTATTTTGCGTCTAAATATTTTTATGGGAAAGGGCACGCGCGCGTTACGTCATGAAAAGCGCTTAGGCTAGCTTCCATCTTGCTACGAAACAAAGAAACTGGCGTTACGCGTTATTAATTCAGTTAGGCGTTTAATCGATAAACAAAGGCGTAATAATTGTGTTTGAATATCAATCGGTAGTACACATGCATGTCTTTTGTGCACATTGTGGTTTTTTAATGAACATGACATAAATCTATGTGTTATTCAACGTATTGAGTGCGACGAGTTAAAGAAAGGTTTACACGGCTAGGCTTTCCGAGATAAATGTAAGTACACACTGGTATTAGAATGGTATTCTATTTTATAATTTATCCGAAAATATCTTGAATATAAATGATATTGAGACAATTACATTATTAGGGTTTAATAATTTATTATTTAATCAAAAAATAAACGCGAGCAGCAAATCAATTTCGTTTGTAGTGGAAACCGAAAGTAAACAAACCAACCGTCAAAATGGCTGACGACATAGCAACGTAGGAAGTAACACTCAGAAATTATTTACAAAATAAGATCATCAGAAATGATGTAAAGTAAATGCTCATTCGCTGTTTTGTAGATAAGTATACGATCTATTGAAAAACCATAACATTTGACATAAAAACACCCGCGGATATGAAAATCTTCAGTGTAACGAAATAGCAGACATCACACGGCGTCTCTGATTCTACGCTGTTTGCCAAGGCCGATAATGAATGGAAATGCACAAACTCAGTAACTGGCAAGCATATATGCATTAGTAGGTTGTTTCGTGATTATTTAGAAACGACTACATAATTCTTTTGGTTCAGCCAGTGCAACTTAACAGAAATAAGTATAAAAGTTTCTACACTGTAATGTGCCAACTTAATACAAGGTAAGTTGTTTACATTATTTAAAATATTGCAAGCTTACAGTATACAACAATAAACAGCCGGTACAATGTAATGTCATCATTTTAATTTTAATAAGCCCGTGGTTAATTACCCTTTTAAATCTTATGGATCAATGCATCTCTAACACCTTCAATTGACTTGTTCGTGAAAAATATACACCCTCAGTGCATGTTATCCCATACACCATCACTCACTTACTAAGGCTCGATTGATCATTCTCGGCTCGGGTACTACTTACCGGTACATGTACCGGTAAGTACTCTTAATTTTACTTACATGTACCCTGGGTACGGTAAATAAACTTAAACATACCCGCAAATATTAGATTATATCCGAGTTGTATATCCGCCAAAAATCCGATGTCGTTAAACATGCTACCGATTAACGTAAAACAATATTGTTTACCTTAAACAAACTTCTCTTTTAAAAAATCTGCATCAACATGCTTTTTAGTATGAGTGTTGAGAGGACGCCGTAGGAATAAGCAAGTAATCAAGAATACGTCTCTGTTTCTGCTTTTATTTCCTTCATGTATAATGACGATAAGGATTGACGACTAACATCGACGACAATGATCACAAGCATTTACGACTAACACTGACAACAAGCATTGGCGACTAGATGTAACATTGACGATTCTCTACAATAAATGAAATTAACAGTAATAAATGAATAATAAGATTATAGTACAACAGATATGCTTTTCAAAGTATAATATAATAGCATACACTCATTAGAATAAGAGGTTTCATAAATAACAATTTGAAACATTTTCAATAAATATCGAAATATCTTAAACAATATTAATTACACAGCATTAATTAATTGTTAAAACATAATATAAATACCGAATATGGTGTTCCCCATTTAACGGACCTTGGTAACCAAATAATGTTTCTTTTAAAAAATCTATGACGGTAAAAAGTGAACGTGCGATGTCGCGGAAAATATTATACTTGACGACGTCATACAATGACGCGACTTTAAACAATTTAAGATTTAAAATTAAATCACATTATTGATTTTAACAATGAGTTTTGATAATATAAATGCCATTTAACAGAAAATTTACATAAATGTAAACATAATTAATTTTTACAAAATAGCCGACAACAACCGATTTAGTGTTAAAATTCCCGCGTACGTTTTAGTATATTTACCGTACCCAGGGTACGAGCCTTACTAACTGTATTATTATTATATCTCACCGACTACAAAGTACCTTTACCTTGTTGTGTTTATCAACCTGGAATTTATGTAAAATCCGGCTAATTAGTAACAGATGTGATACACTGAGATAAAGATATTGCCTTAGTCCTTATGTATTTGAGGCTGTTTCCATAAATAATTAAGAAGTAACTTTTTACAGCTTTAAAGATTTTTTAAAAATAAATAACTCAGAAAAAAGTTTATCAATTACAGAATAATTATTGATTTTATATAAATGGCTCCTTTGTAATGTTTAAATGCTACAATTTTCAATCGACCAGTAATGACCAGTATTGACCGGTTTTAACCAGGTATTGACCGCCGGCCCGGTCAATACTCAATTGACCGGTCAATATGCCAACCCTGCATTGAAGCCTAATATGCATTTATCTATTATTATTTGGGCACAAATAATTTTACTGTGTGAAGACCCTACATAAAAATGCTGATTTTTTTCTTACTTGGTACCTGGCGACACACATTTTCAAGTCTATTTCATTAAATTTGGCATAGATATTTATAAAACTGGCATCGTATGAACCAGTAGTCATAGTATAAGCAACATTGAAGCCTAATATGCATTCATCTATTATTATTTGGGCACAAATAATTTTACCGTGTGAAGACCCTACATAAAAATGCTGATTTTTTCTTACTTGGTACCTGGCGACACACATTTTCAAGTCTATTTCATTAAATTTGGCATAGATATTTTTAAAAATGGCATTGTATGAACCAGTAGTCATAGTATAAGCAACATTGAAGCCTAATATGCATTCATCTGTTATTATTTTTGGCACAAATAATTTTACCATGTGAAGACCCTACATAAAAATGCTGATTTTTTTCTTACTTGGTACCTGGCGACACACATTTTTAATTCTATTTCATTAAATTTGGCCTAGATATTTTTAAAAATGGCATTGTATGAACATATCGTCATAGTATAAGCAACATTGAAGCCTAATATGTATTCATCTATTATTATTTGGGAACAAATAATTTTACCGTGTGAAGACCCTACATAAAAATGCGGATTTTTTTCTTACTTGGTACCTGGCGAATCACATTTTCAAGTCTATTTCATTAAATTTGGCATAGATATTTATAAAAATGGTATCGTATGAACCATTAGTCATAGTATAAGCAACATTGAAGCCTAATATGCATTCATCTATTCTTATTTGGGCACAAATAATTTTACTGTGTGAAGACCCTACATAAAAATGCGGATTTTTTTCTTACTTGGTACCTGGCGAATCACATTTTCAATTCTATTGCATTAAATTTGGCATAGATATTTATAAAATTGGCATCGTATGAACCAGTAGTCATAGTATAAGCAACATTGAAGCCTAATATGCATTCATCTATTATTACTTGGGCACAAATAATTTTACTGTGTGAAGACCCTATATAAAAATGCTGATTTTTTTCTTATTTGGAACCTGGCGACACACATTTTCAAGTCTATTTCATTAAATTTGGCATAGATATTTATAAAAATGGCATCGTATGAACCAGTAGTCATAGTATAAGCAACATTGAAGCCTAATATGCATTCATCTATTATTATTTGTGCACAAATAATTTAACCGTGTGAAGACCCTAGATAAAAATGCTGATTTTTTCTTACTTGGTACCTGGCGACACACATTTTCATGTCTATTTCATTAAATTTGGCATAGATATTTATAAAAATGGCATCGTATGAACCAGTAGTCATAGTATAAGCAACATTGAAGCCTAATATGCATTCATCTATTATTATTTTGGGCACAAATAATTTTACCGTGTGATGACCCTACATAAAAATGCTGATTTTTTTTCGTACTTTGGTATCTTGCGACACACATTTTCAAGTCTTTTTCATTAAATTTGGCATATACATGTATATTAATAAAAATGACATTGTATGAACATGTCGTCATAGTATAAGCAGAGAAGCATAATACGCATTCATCTATTATAATTTGGGCTCATACAATTTTACCGTGTTAGCACCCATATATCAAGTTGCAGATTTTTTAAATATTCGCCACATACCCAAAGGCATTTTCATTAATATCTCAGAAAATAGACCTATATATTAATACACATGGCATCTAAAGAACATTTTATCATAGTTAAACATGGTTTCCAGCCAACCTGGAAATCAGGGAAAACCTGGAAAAAGACTTTCACTAACGCCCCGTACAAATATATGGACAGAATGATTTTTTCACTTACCGGTATGTGGGTGTATGTTGGCTCCACTTCACAAGATACAGACATTGTAGTTTAATTGAAAAACGCATCTTACAATGTGAGATGAGTTCTGGGTTCAAGCCCCAGCAGTGCCCTATCATGTGTGATATACAGAGCCATTATGATTAAATATACACAGTTATCTTTTTAACAATACAATTAAATATAAGGAATAATGTTAAAGGGCATTGCTGCTAAGCCATTTTTGGGATTGTATTGTGATTTTTTGCCAAATTTGACACTGAATAACAGGGTTTATATACATCCCAAGCATAAATGCTTCTAAATTTGTAAAAAAAACAAGTCGAAGTGTGCAGAATATTAAAAATTTGCAACTTTCTGATGTCTAAAGGTCATTAAATGCCACTCAAAGTTTACATTTTTTGTACAAATGACCCATTTTGTGCTGTCCATTATTGGTTAATGTTTTACGCTGTCAGGTCCAAAACGCTCATTCTGTAGCTTGTTTGGACTATAATCTATAATGTGGCCAAGTTTCAGCAGATTCGACCCAGTGGTTCTGATTTTATACGCCGTGCCTAGCTTTTATTAGTCCACTACCAGTTTTACCGGAGGGGATTTATGGTTTGTGCTCTGTGTGTCCGTCAGTCATTCAGTCAGTCTGTCACACTTTTCTGAATCCTGCGATAACTTTAAAAGTTCTTAATATTTTTTCATGAAACTTGAAACATGGATAGATGGCAATAAGGACATTATGCACGTGATTTCATTTTGCTCCTATGTAAAAAATTCTGGTTTCTATGGCAATAAATAAAAAATAAAATAAATTCTGACAATGGTGGAGCCGGTAGGGGACAAAATAATTTGCTTGACAATAGTCTTGTTGAGTATTACTCACTGACTTATGCATATGCGATCGGCTGTTTTCGGAGAATACCTGAGGTATGTCATAGCTAGCTCATCGTGTCGTGTCGTGTCTTTTCGCCGTCCGGCGTCCGCCATGCTAAAACCTAACATTGACCCATTGTACCCACAATTTTCGTACCCACATTTTTTTTCGTAACCAAAATGTTCGTACCCACATTTGTTTAGTACCCAAAATTTGTGTTCCCACATTTTCTTACCCAAAATTTTCGAACCCACATTTTTTTAGTTCCCACTCATTCCATCCCGCGAAACCCTTAAGGTGTCGCAACTCTAGTAAAAAAAATTGTACCCAAAATAGTTTGTACCCAATTTTTGTTCATTACCAATTGTTTTAGTACACACATTTTTTTGGAACCAAAATTTTCGTACCCAATTTTGTTTTCCTACCCACATTTTTTTATTACCCATAATTTTCATACCCAAATTTTTTTTCGTACCCAAATTATTTTTTGGCATAAATTGTTCGTACCCAAAATTTTCGTACCCACATTTTTTTTCCGTACACATATTTTTCTTACCAAATTTTTTTCCTACCCAATTTGTTTTGGCATATGGAACTGAGTGATGTATTGGACGTCATCATTGATGACGTTCATTCGAACGAATGATAAAGGGGGCTAAGTTTCGTTAAGCTGAGGCAAATCACTGCGATTTGAGCGCCTTGAAAACTGGCCCAGCACGTTTGCTGAAATTTGACATGTATATGGACAAGAATGCGATCTACCTGTTGGCGTAGGCGTTATACCTGGCAAAAATCAAGGTTTTCGAGTATTTTGTGTTTAATTTTTTTTGTGGGAACGGGCACGCGCACAAATAAACATTGTGACGTCACTTCACGAACAGCGCTAGAGATCCGCCATCTTGTAACGCAACAAAGAAACTCGGTGTTATTAATTCAACAGACAAATATGATTGTGTTTAATAATCATTAATACAATGTCTATATTTTGTGCAGCGGATGTTTATTCAGACAGATACGGCCGAATTATGTAAGTATCTTTGTGTAGTTTTACAGTAGATTTGATAGTGGTAAACAACTGCGTACCGGTAAAGTTCAATCTAGCCGATTTTACTACGCAAGAAATTTAAGTATCTCACTGCAAAATGAGCTTGACACATAAACAACAACCGGATCCGATTTTACATCCACATAATATTGTGGGAATCCGATGCAATGCAAATTACTAATGTTTGATAACGTTGATGAATTCGTTATATCAATATGCATTAACTTTCAAGGGAATAATTTAATTGAAA